>NC_079189.1:441227907-441527907 GCF_029499605.1 Hyla sarda
TGTGAGGATTTCAGCCTATTGTTGCAGCCTATTGTGATTGAAAAACACCATAAAGGTAAAATTAGCATTTGTTCATGTAATAGAAACAGCTCTAGAAACATAATGTAGAAATCTCTCTCCGACCACCTGTACAGAATATATTCAATGTAGAAATATGTGGTTTTTGCATTTTCTAAATCCCACAGCTGACGATTACATTGTGCAGGTATAAGCAGACAGAGGCGATATGTCACATTGTCCTATTGTGTGGACAGATCACAAACAGTGAAAGGGTTATTCATTTTCTGGAAAGCACACATCAGAATCAGACTGTGTGTTTAACCAGTTGTCTGTGTGTAATGATGTGTGTTCAGTCAATGCATAGACCTATTTGTACCGGGTCACTAGGGGTCCGGAGGTCCTTACAATAGATTATCAACCTTCCATCTCTTGTAATAAGAAGGATGCTCTTACTGTGACTTTCAGCAAAAAATAAATAAATATGTTTTTATCATGCAGCCATCAATATTCCTTTTTCTACTTTATCTATATGCTCCAGAAATGACTCACTAAATCTTCTGCTTATTACCTTTGCATGGTTAGTTGCTCATAAGCCATTTGTGGTGTCAGAACTAAACAAGCCCCCACTATCGGTATAATCCACGGCTGAATTTGCTGATTATGATAGACTTCTGATTCACAAACAATAAAGGAGCAGAGTTTTCACATGAATGAACTTGTCAGTGTGTGGAGGTCAAATAGTAATAATATTATGTGTAATTCTGTCTCATAAATTCCTTACTTTATATATTACTGTACAGAAGATTTGACGGTATTGCAGAAAACCCTATGAATTTACAGGCATTTTCTTTTCTACAATGCATTATTTTCTTGGACCACAAACATGTGGATAGACTTGAACTCTCCCAGTGTCTGTGATGTACACTGAACCCCATGGCAGTTAATGAATGACAATGACTGAGGAAAAGTTATTCACACAGGTAGAAGACTAAAAAGATAATTCTTCATAAAATCTATCTCCTCATAACAATTTTCCCCCTGGCGCTGTATCAATGCTATCCCCCCCCCCCCCCTCCCCTATTATGCCCTATTCCCCCTTAAACTGTAATAATGCCCCCTTGGTGTAGGCCCCCCATTAAGAAGGTAAATCTCCCCACATTAGGTAGTTCCTTTATTAGAAAGTCCCCCCATAGGCAGGTATGTCCTCAGGTAGGTAAATACATCTTTGTAATACATAGATTGCCCCCATCCCAGTAAGTAAATACATCAGTAGTTAGGTAAGTAGCTTGGGAGGTACATAGCCAAGTAAGGTAGGTAGGTAGCCAGGTAAGTAAGAAGGTAGCTATGAATGTAGGGAGGTAGATAGGTTTGTAGTTAAATACACACACACGGCTTAGAGGCCCTCCAATATACAAAGAACCAAAGAATCAGCAGAACTTCATTCCTTCAGATGAATCAGTGCATGGCTTTAGTCATCTTGTGTTACAAGCAGCTACATTTCGGCTGTCTCACACAGCCACAGGGCTTGATAATGGCTCTGTGAGACAGCCAAAACTTAGCTGCTTTTAACAAAAGATAAATAAAGCTATGCACTGATTCATCTTAAGGAACGGAGTGCTGCTGATTCTTTGGTTCTATGTTGTAAAAGGTAGGTAGCCAGGTAGGTAAGTAGGAAGGTAAGTAGGTAGCTAGGTAGGTAGCTATGTAGGTAGCAAGGTCAGTAAGTAGGTAGGTTAGTAGCTATGTAGGTATCCACTCCAAGATAGTGATGAGCAGCACAACCCAAAATGTAAAGGTACGGTGGGTGCCATCAGTACAGGCCCGGTCACGTTCTGTCTTGTAGCATATAGGAAAAGATGTTCCGCAGCACTCCAAATTTGTGCAAAAAAATTGTGATTTATTATCCCATAGCAAAGGTGATACAACATTTCACCGTCTCACACCGGCTTTTTCAAGCATCTATGTAGGTCTCGCATCGGCTTTTTCAAGCATTTATGTAGGTATCCAGATAGCTATGTAGGTAGGCATGTAGCTATGTAGTTAAGTAGGTAGCCAGGCAACCAAGTACGTTACCAGGAAGCTCTCCAGGTAGGTAGTCAAATAACAAGAACTGAGTAGCAACAAGTACTAAGTGGCATCAAAACAGGAGATGCAGGAGTTCTGGGCGGGTGAGTATGCCTTTTAAGTTTATTTTAAGTGCACCCTGAGGCATTTAAATTAAACATTCCTGCCTGAAAAAAACTCAAAGGCTATCCTTTTCCCCCATTGCTGATTTACTTTCACCAAAGCATCTGTCTGAATATTACAAACATTAATTCTGTCTTTAAAGGGTTCGTCTCTCTTCCTGTCTCTTAAAAAAAAAAAAACTTCTGACGTCCTACCAACCATCAGAAGATTTTGTCAGTGGGGGTCCCAGGGCTGAGACCCCTACCGATACCTAAAATGAATGGGCAGCAGCTCACAGCTTAGCACTGTGCCCAATTTTTTGTCTTCGGCACTGTCTAACTCTGTTCTTACAGTCATGCTCAATATAAGGATATTCAAAAGAAGCTCAGTTTACACCACTATTCAAAGCTTCAAATTATTTACATTTTTTTCTGACATTTGCAGGTAGTACGCTTTACTAGAAAGTCCCAATGTGGTATGTACAGCTTGTGCTGCCCTAGGCACTCGAATTGAATACACACCATAATGGTTTCACAAGCAATTGAATTTGACCTTGCCAATCTGTGCCTAATATGCAGCAAAAACTGCATGTTACATGCAGATTTTGTTGCAGATTCCCTGTGGATCTCACCCCTATACACTTTCTCCAGGCTTCAGGTCACAGCATTGCAGCGGCAGCTACATCATATAATTCTTCATATACATCATATAATCTTGCTCACCCAGAACCCAGTAATCCAGCACTTCATAGACACCATACTGAAACCGGCAAAAATTATGCTGGAGAACAAATACATGAGTTGGGTATAACCTAATCTGACAAGACATGGGGGAGAGTTATCAAAACCTGTCCAGAGAAGAAGTTGCCTATAGCAACCAATTGATCACTTTTAATTTCTCAGAGGCCTTTTCAAAAATGAAAGAAGCGATCTGATTGGTTGCTATGGGCAACTCAGCAAATTTTCCTCTGGACAGGTTTTCATAAATCTCCCCCAATGATGGTGCTGTGGTAGTTACCTTAGAGAAATATGCTATGACAAAACAAAGCTGCTGGCTGGAGTCACTTTGGAAGTGGCTCAGCAGCACAATCTCCAGATCAGAAGCTGGCACATCAAACCATCCCTGATCTAAATGAAAGTAGTTCTAGAGGCCTTTTTTTTCTTGATACCCCAGGTGGAAATGGCAAGATATTTCTTATCAACTTGCTTCTTGCCAAAGTCAGAAGTATGGGTGGTATTGCTGTTGCTATGGCAACATCTGGAATAGCAGCAACATTTCTGATTCAGGAGATGCACATGCGTTCGCTCAATGCCAACTCATTGTCTGGGATGTGTGCACCAGAGACTTAGGGTGCGTTCACACGCTAGTAACTAGCAGTGGGTTTCCCGTAACAGGAAACCCACTGCGAGTTACGCCCCCTTTCATTTGAATTGGTCCAGGTTGCAGGTTGCCTGCAGCAGAAAACCCAGAACACACCCTAAAAAGATAAAGCTTATGGGTAGGGCCTTGATCTTGCTTGCAGGTGACTACAGTCGGACTGTGCCTATAATACCAATCAGAACCATGTCTGATAAAATAAATGCATACCCTAAGGCATGTCCGCTCTAGCAACAAGTTCAAAGGTTTAAGGTAACCATACATATCAATAACTGCTGGCGAACGGTCAATTGGCCAACAGTTATTTCTCCTGGCATCCCCATACACGTGAATATTCAGCAATGTTGCTGTTTCCTCTATGGAGAGGGGTAGGGTAAACCACAGCCAGACAGCTCTGGTGATAGCTAGTGTTGCTCACGAATATTCGCAAAGCAAATTTTATTCGCGAATATAGCATATTCGCGAATACGTGAATATTCGCGAATGTAGAACTATATATTCGCAATTACCAATATTCTTTTTTTTTTTTTTCCACAGTACACATCACAGTGATCAACCCTCTTTGCCTCCACCTTTTGTGGTGTAAAGAAGGCTCTAATACTACTGTGTAATTTTCGCATATGCTTATTTTTGTATATGCAAATTTGCACATATGTAAATTTGCGCATATTTGAATTTTCGCATATGAGAAAATAAAACGTCAATATTACGAATATGCGAATATATGACGAATATTCGTCCATATATTAGTGAAATATTGCGAATTCGAATATGGCCTATGCCGCTCAATACTAGTGATAGCTTATCTCTCCAAGAACAATAGAGTCAGGCAGTAAAAATCCCAAATGCCCAACCCTTCTCTCCACTGACATCATCTGTTGATGGGAAGTCAGGAGGCCACTGTTACGCCGAGCGCTCGCAGCTTCCTCGCATTTGCAGCGCCCCGGTCAGACCTGCTGACCGGGTGCGCTGCAATATCCCTCTCAGCCGGGATGCGATTCGCGATGCGGGAGGCGCCCGCTCGCGATGCGCATCCCGGCTCCCGTACCTGACTCGTTCCCCATCTGTCTTGTCCCGGCGCGCGCGGCCCCGCTCCTTAGGGCGCGCGCGCCGGGTCTCTGCAATTTAAAGGGCCTCTGCGCCACTGATTGGCGCAGCAGGCTTAATCAGTGTGTTCACCTGTGCACTCCCTACTTATACCTCACTTCCCCTGCACTCCCTCGCCGGATCTTGTTGCCATTGTGCCAGTGAAAGGGTTTCCTTGTGTGTTCCTAGCCTGTGTTCCAGACCTCCTGCCGTTGCCCCTGACTACGATCCTTGCTGCCTGCCCTGACCTTCTGCTACGTCCGACCTTGCTCTTGTCTACTCCCTTGTACCGCGCCTATCTTCAGCAGTCAGAGAGGTTAAGCCGTTGCTGGTGGATACGACCTGGTTGCTACCGCCGCTGCAAGACCATTCCGCTTTGCGGCGGGCTCTGGTGAATACCAGTAGCAACTTAGAACCGGTCCACCAACACGGTCCACGCCAATCCCTCTCTGGCACAGAGGATCCACCTCCTGCCAGCCGAATCGTGACAGCCACCATGTACTTTAGAAGTCAGTGGGTTTGGCTGACTTTAGTCTAAGGTATATGAGCACCTTTACTATCACAACCAACATACAGTATACATTTTATATTGATTCTTAGAAAAATCTATTAGGATGGGATGTTACTAAATGAATAGACTACCTCCACCCAGAGTTTTGAGTATAATAATGAAGACTGTCAGTTCTTCTGAATTATAATAGGATGATGCCTAAACCTCGGCATAAAAAACGCATTGTCTCTAGTACATCGAATGTCGAATGTGTCAGATTTTATTGAAAAAGGCGTGTGTGAGAACTTTAATTGAAAGGAAGGTCAGTGCCATAGGTGAACCCTTAGGAAAGAGGTGAAAGAGTCAATGCTGTTCAATGATCGGATCTGCAAAGGAATCTAAGCAAAAGGGATTAGGTTTCAACCTTTATTTGATGCTAGCACAGGTCTTGAGCTCTGGTTGCACAGAACACAGAGGTAAACAGATAGAATATCGATTGCTTTACTGTGTACTTGTGCTATCTCTCCTGCCTTGTGAAGTGCTTTCTTTGTTTTATATATTGAGCAAAAAAAAGAAAAGAAAAGAAAGAAGGATCCTGCAATTTGGGTACTCCACATGCCATACCATGACCTTAGGTGAGGCAACCGTGTTAAATGGATTGGTCCAGTGAGGGTTTGTGTCTTCCCAGTATAGGTGATTTTGTTTGTTGACCTCACCAGTCATGAAGAAATTTGATAAGGAAAACAAGGGTCTCTGTGAAGTTGATGTGTTTGCCTATCTTTAAATTCTATCCGATGGTCTTTAGTTCTTACTGTAAGATTTAATGTATGAGGACTCAGAGGGGACATTAATAATGTGTGGGGCACATAATTAATGTGTGGGGGACATAGAGGGGACATTATTAATGTGTGGGGGACACAGGCGAAATTATTAACGTGTGGGGGACACAGAGGGGATATTATTAATGTACATAGGCATAGAGGGCACATTATGAATGTGTGGGGGCACAGAGGGGACATTATTAAAGAGAATCTGTCATCAGTATCACCCACACTAACCTGTTGGTACAGGCTTGTAGTGCGGGTGACACTGATATAGAGTTTATCTTTCTGCGCTCCGTGGCTTTGTCATGCCTGTTTTTCTGAATATGCTAATGGGATGGCTTGTTGCACGCAAAACGTTTCCAAGCCCCACGTGCAACCTGACACCACGACTGTGCCACCCATGGAGCACATATATGTTGGCAACTTGTCAAAATGGGATGCTGACATGTATGCACAGACAGGCATGGGGCCCCCCCATTGACTTCAATGGCCCATATGTACAGCTAATGATTATGGGTAATTTCCTGAATTTCATTTTGACAGGTTGCTGACAAATAAAAAGTCCATAGACTTTTTGTTTCACATGGCTGGGGTCCAAGTCACTCAGAGACAGGTCCGGACTACTCTGAGTATGGACTTTTTATACTGACTAAGCATATCCATCCACCTTAACAGCGAAGGAGCATCTGTGTTTTTAGACCATGATCACTACTTGCCTAAAACAGAAAAGGAAAAAACTAATACAAACCTACCATGAGAGCTCATAACCTCATTTCATGATTAATAAGACCCAATGGAATAAGAATAAATGGAAATTCCGGGTGCTCATGCAAGAATTGAACAACCTTCCTCCAGAAAGGGAATACCCTTGAGCACCCCAAAACGCATGGAGAAATGTTCCTTCCTTAGAGTAGCAACAGAAGCCTACACAAGGGGACAGAGCGCGACCGATTGTACTTTGTAATGACAACTTTTCTTTTTTTTTTTTTTACAAATAATGTACCCATGCCTTTTTTTATTACTATTTGGTTATTTATGAAAAAAATAAAAAACGTGTGAGGCTCCCAGTATTTTCATTTTCAGCCAAATACCAATCAAACAGCAACAGCCTGATGTTACCAGGGTGGACGAGGACCATTGTTACTGGCCCTCCCCAGCCTAAATAACGCTGGCCTGTTACTGCCTAGGCCTAAGAGCGCTGTTTTTTTACGCTCCGGGCCTGTTATTATCTGCTCTTCCTGGTACCCCTGTGTTAGTGGGTACCGGGTAATAATTTGGGGTTAGTGCTAGCTGTTTTAGGGCTAGTGAAGACAAGTTAGGAGCAGCAGGGAGAGCCAGAGGGAGGGGAATGAATATTCATAAGCGTGCGGCGCGTGCCAGTTACAGCCACATTTGCATATATAGAAAAACTAAGATTGCGGGCGAACGGCCAGATGGATCCAGGCAAGGTAGGAATCATATGAATCACCATCCCCCGCACTATCAGTCAGTACCTGTGATTAGTGCGGGAGTGAACATGTGACAATTTTTCTTTTAATGTACAAAAAAGAGAAAAAGATGTGTAGCTCACTTAGGGCCAAGGAATATGTACGCAAGGTTAATGGTGATACCTTCACCCAAAAAGGCCAGAACTGTGTAGGATTGGATATAAAATTAATTATATAGACCAGTTCTCGAAGGTGCATAGGAAAATAGAATAGAAAATGGATCCAGTAATATTAAAATAACAATTTATTATGGTATATAATGACAACAAATAAATTAGCCTCCTGTCGCCCTAGCAGGGCCCTTACATCGGGCGAAGGGGCTCAGCAAATGGATATGTTAGATATCAAAAATATAATGTAATAAAATTGGATAAAAACTAAATTAAAATTAAAGTTCAGGAGTGTATACCAACTGGAATGATTAGAAGCTGAATTAATGTGCAATAATATGTGTGGTGTCCCGGCACCGGATTGCATCCGTTGCCTTGTGGTGAGGTCCCCAAAGTCAGAGTCCCTAGGTGTAGGTGGGGTCCTTATCCTTAGCTAGTCCCTTGTCACCCCTTTTGTAATTAAAATTATTCAAATTTAATGTGTATATATTTATATAGTAAGTGTACTTACCTAGTTAGCGTCGCAGGACCTGCGGGTCACGTGATGCGTTCCAAAGACTCTATGGTTTGTAGTTCAAGGACCTTTGGAGGAAGTCAGGTGTTTACCCATCAGGCTATGTAACGGTGAGTGACAGCTGACTTGGACCAATCCAAAAGGGCCCTGCCCATATAAGGGAGCGGCGGCCGTTACTCGCTCTCTTTCCTCGTGGGCTGTTGACAGGGAAGGATCTGCGCTGCTGTCATCAGTGAGTTAGGCCCGAGTCTTGCGGCGACGGCTGATCTTTACAAAACTGTGAGTGTAATCAATCCCTAACCCCTAAATCCGGACAGATCTTCGCAAATTACCCTAAATTCTGAGACTTATATCAAAAGTCAAGGTCCGCAACAACTGTCAGTCACTGAAGTGTATGGAGACTGTATTAATGAGACTGTTACTGTTCATTGGATGTACCGCAAGTCTTTAAGTAAAGTTTATCCAAGTTCAACTACTTGTGAACCTTCAGTCATTTTATGCATGCACCAATCGCTACTGGGAAGGGCGGCGATAGGCCGGAGAATTACCTCAGCATACTAGCCCTCAACCTGGCGTCACGAACAACAGGGTTAAACTTAACCCTTGATATACTGGAACAACACCCTGACTACACTACCTCTACCCCTGAGGCCTACCACATATGCAATAATAAAGTGCACTAGTTTATGGAATAGTTCATTGGTGGCACAGTGAAAAGTTCAGCAATTATGTGGCAAAGGCAAGTTCTATTGATGATGCATAATCGTTGGTGATATAATGGCACTTGGATGACACATGGTTGGTGCACGGCACCACTCACCGATCAAATGGAATATGATGGGGTATGCAGTCCGGGCTGGCACGGTAGCGTCCGGCACTAGGGATTGTACCTGTCTGCACGATGTCACAGAATCTCAGAAGCTCCGGGTCATTCAGCAGTCTTCGGCTGGCACAGGATAGCGTCCGGCCTGATGGAGGATGAAAGAATGATAGCCGTAGCTGACACATGGAGACAGTGGTGAGTCCTGTGCTGGTACGGGAGTCGAGAGCGGCGTCCGCATGTCGGTGATGTGCTGCTAGGGCGCGTGTGATAGTGGTCCCAATATAGGGGGCATCCAGCTGTTGCAAGTGTAAAGTCCAACTTATCAGTTGGTATACAAGCTTTAGGATAGCAGGGGTATGTGGATATAGACGTTTATGCCCCCTATTTTGGGACCACTATCACACGTGCACTTGCAACACATCACCGACACGCGGATGCCAGTCTCGACTCCCGTACCAGCACCGGACTCACCACTGTCTCCATGTGTCAGCTACGGCTATCATTCGTTCATCCTCCATCAGGCCGGACGCTATCCTGTGCCAGCCGAAGACTGCTGAACGACCCGGAGCTTCTGAGATTCAGTGACCGTGCAGACAGGCACAATCCCTAGTGCTGGATGCTACCGTGCCAGCCCAGACTGCATACCCCATCATATTCCATTTGATCGGTGAGTGGTGTCGTGCTCCAACCATGTGTCATCCAAGTGCCATTATATCACCAACGATTATGCATCATCAACAGAACTTGCCTTTGCCACATTATTGCTGAATTTTGCACTGTGCCACCAATGAACTATTCTATAAACTAGTGAACTTTATTATTGCATATTATTGCACATTAATTCAGCTGCTAATCATTCCAGTTGGTATACACTCCTGAACTTTTATTTGAAGTTGGTTTTTATCCAATTTTATTACATTATATTTTTTATATCGAACATATCAATTTGCTGAGCCCCTTCGCCCGATGCAAGGGCCCTGCTAGGGCTCCAGGAGGCTAATTTATTTGTTGTCATTATATACCATAATAAATTGTTATTTTAGTATTACTGGATCCATTTTCTATTCTATTTTCCTATGCACCTAATGTAGCAGAACGTACTTACCTCTGCTACATTAACCTAGCAGAGTGCAATTGCCTCCGATACATAAGCCAGAGCACAATTTCCTTGGCTACATTAAAGGGGTACTCCTCTGGAAACATTTTTTTTAATCAACTGGTGCCATAAAGTTAAATATATTTGTAAATTACTTCTATTAAAAAAATCTTAATCCTTCCAGTACTTATCAGCTGCTATACGCTCCACAGGAAGTTCTTTTTTTTCCCCTTTGTGTCTGACCACAGTGCTCTCTGCTGACACCTTTGTCCATTTTAGCAACTGTCCAGAACAGGAGCAAATCCCCATAGCAATTCTCTCCTGCTCTGGACAGTTCCTGACATGGACAGAGGTGTCAGCAGAGAGCACTGTGGTCAGACAGAGAAGAAATTCAAAAAGAAAAGCATTTCCTCTGGAGCATATAGCAGCTGATTAGTACTGGAAGGATTAAGATTTTTTGAAAGAAGTAATTTACAAATCTGTATAACTTTCTGGCACCAGTTGATTTAAGAAAAAAAAGTTTTTCAGTGGAGTACCCCTTTAATGTAGCAGGGCAAACTCTTATGTGCTACATTAACGTAGCAGAGCGTACTCGCTTCTGCTACATTAACATAGCAGAGGGCACTCGCTTCTACTACATTAACATAGCAGGGGTGTACTTGCCTCTACCACATTAACTTAGCAGTAGGCACTCGCCTCTGCTATATTAATGCAGCAGTTTTCACTGGCCACTGCTACTGTTGCAAAACTACAACTTCCATCCTGCCTGGACAACCTTTGGCTGTCTGGGCATGCTGGGAGTTGTATTCCCTTCACTGTAAAACCAAGCTACACTACACTGGACGCTAAACTATGCTCCAACCACTTGTAAAACTAGTCAGCTACGGTGACTACACGACAGATGTGTAAGACTATGCTAACCCTACGCTATGCTAACTACACTTGTCTCCTGTTGCAAATCCAACTCCCATCCTGCCTGGACAGCATTTGGCTCTCTGAGCATGCTAGGAGTTGTAGTCCCTTCACTGTAAAACTAAACTAAAACTGAACATTTCTGCTCCCTGTTGCTGTATGGAGCTGGACATGTGTGCTCCCCCTTCTGCTTTATGGAGCTGGACATGTGTGCTCCCCCCTTCTGCTGTATGGAGCTGGACATGTGTGCTCCCCCCTTCTGCTGTATGGAGCTGGACATGTGTGATCCCCTCTTCTGCTGTATGGAGCTGGACATGTGTGCTCCCCCCTTCTGCTGTATGGAGCTGGACATGTGTGCTCCCCCCTTCTGCTGTATGGAGCTGGACATGTGTGCTCCCCCCTTCTGCTGTATGGAGCTGGACATGTGTGCTCCCCCCTTCTGCTGTATGGAGCTGGACATGTGTGCTCCCCCTTCTGCTGTATGGAGCTGGACATGTGCGCTCCCCCCTTCTGCTGTATGCAGCTGGACATGTGTGCTCCCCCCTTCTGCTGTATGGAGCTGGACATGTGTGCTCCCCCCTTCTGCTGTATGCAGCTGGACATGTGTGCTCCCCCCCTCTGCTGTATGGAGCTGGACAGGTGTGCTCCCCTCTTCTGCTGTATGGAGCTGGACATGTGTGCTCCCCCCATCTGCTGTATGGAGCTGGACATGTGTGCTCCCCCCTTCTGCTGTATGGAGCTGGACATGTGTGCTCCCCCCTTCTGCTGTATGGAGCTGGTCATGTGTGCTCCCCCCTTCTGCTGTATGGAGCTGGTCATGTGTGCTCCCCCCTTCTGCTGTATGGAGCTGGACATGTGTGCCCCCCCCCTTCTGCTGTATGCAGCTGGACATGTGTGCTCCCCCCTTCTGCTGTATGGAGCTGGTCATGTGTGCTCCCCCCTTCTGCTGTATGGAGCTGGACATGTGTGCTCCCCCCCCCCCTTCTGCTGTATGCAGCTGGACATGTGTGCTCCCCCCTTCTGCTGTATGGAGCTGGACATGTGTGCTCCCCCTTCTGCTGTATGCAGCTGGACATGTGTGCTCCCCCTTCTGCTGTATGCAGCTGGACATGTGTGCTCCCCCTTCTGCTGTATGCAGCTGGACATGTGTGCTCCCCCTTCTGCTGTATGCAGCTGGACATGTGTGCTCCCCACTTCTGCTGTATGGAGCTGGACATGTGTGCTCCCCCCTTCTGCTGTATGCAGCTGGACATGTGTGCTCCCCCCTTCTGCTGTATGGAGCTGGACATGTGTGCTCCCCCCTTCTGCTGTATGCAGCTGGACATGTGTGCTCCCCCCTTCTGCTGTATGGAGCTGGTCATGTGTGCTCCCCCCTTCTGCTGTATGGAGCTGGACATGTGTGCTCTCCCCCCCTTCTGCTGTATGCAGCTGGACATGTGTGCTCCCCCTTCTGCTGTATGGAGCTGGACATGTGTGCTCCCCCCTTCTGCTGTATGGAGCTGGACATGTGTGCTCCCCCTTCTGCTGTATGCAGCTGGACATGTGTGCTCCCCCCTTCTGCTGTATGCAGCTGGACATGTGTGCTCCCCCCTTCTGCTGTATGGAGCTGGACATGTGTGCTCCCCCTTCTGCTTTATGGAGCTGGACATGTGTGCTCCCCCCTTCTGCTGTATGGAGCTGGACATGTGTGCTCCCCTCTTCTGCTGTATGGAACTGGACATGTGTGCTCCCCCCTTCTGCTGTATGGAGCTGGACATGTGTGCTCCCCCCTTCTGCTGTATGGAGCTGGACATGTGTGCTCCCCTCTTCTGCTGTATGGAGCTGGACATGTGTGCTCCCCCCTTCTGCTGTATGGAGCTGGACATGTGTGCTCCCCCCTTCTGCTGTATAGAGCTGGACATGTGTGCTCCCCCCTTCTGCTGTATGGAGCTGGACATGTGTGCTCCCCCCTTCTGCTGTATGGAGCTGGACATGTGTGCTCCCCCTTCTGCTGTATGGAGCTGGACATGTGCGCTCCCCCCTTCTGCTGTATGCAGCTGGACATGTGTGCTCCCCCCTTCTGCTGTATGGAGCTGGACATGTGTGCTCCCCCCTTCTGCTGTATGCAGCTGGACATGTGTGCTCCCCCCCTCTGCTGTATGGAGCTGGACAGGTGTGCTCCCCTCTTCTGCTGTATGGAGCTGGACAGGTGTGCTCCCCCCATCTGCTGTATGGAGCTGGACATGTGTGCTCCCCCCTTCTGCTGTATGGAGCTGGACATGTGTGCTCCCCCCTTCTGCTGTATTGAGCTGGTCATGTGTGCTCCCCCCTTCTGCTGTATGGAGCTGGACATGTGTGCTCCCCCCCCCTTCTGCTGTATGCAGCTGGACATGTGTGCTCCCCCCTTCTGCTGTATGGAGCTGGTCATGTGTGCTCCCCCCTTCTGCTGTATGGAGCTGGACATGTGTGCTCCCCCCCCCCCCTTCTGCTGTATGCAGCTGGACATGTGTGCTCCCCCTTCTGCTGTATGCAGCTGGACATGTGTGCTCCCCACTTCTGCTGTATGGAGCTGGACATGTGTTCTCCCCCCTTCTGCTGTATGCAGCTGGACATGTGTGCTCCCCCTTCTGCTGTATGCAGCTGGACATGTGTGCTCCCCACTTCTGCTGTATGGAGCTGGACATGTGTGCTCCCCCCTTCTGCTGTATGCAGCTGGACATGTGTGCTCCCCCCTTCTGCTGTATGCAGCTGGACATGTGTGCTCCCCCCTTCTGCTGTATGGAGCTGGACATGTGTGCTCCCCCCTTCTGCTGTATGGAGCTGGACATGTGTGCTCCCCCTTCTGCTGTATGCAGCTGGACATGTGTGCTCCCCCCTTCTGCTGTATGCAGCTGGACATGTGTGCTCCCCCCTTCTGCTGTATGCAGCTGGACATGTGTGCTCCCCCCTTCTGCTGTATGCAGCTGGACATGTGTGCTCCCCCCTTCTGCTGTATGCAGCTGGACATGTGTGCTCCCCCCTTCTGCTGTATGCAGCTGGACATGTGTGCTCCCCCTTCTGCTGTATGCAGCTGGACATGTGT
Organism: Hyla sarda; assembly: GCF_029499605.1. Lineage (NCBI taxonomy): Eukaryota > Metazoa > Chordata > Amphibia > Anura > Hylidae > Hyla > Hyla sarda. Next base: position 441,241,854 of record NC_079189.1, read on the forward strand.
GCTCCCCCCTTCTGCTGTATGCAGCTGGACATGTGTGCTCCCCCCTTCTGCTGTATGGAGCTGGACATGTGTGCTCCCCCCTTCTGCTGTATGGAGCTGGACATGTGTGCTCCCCCTTCTGCTGTATGCAGCTGGACATGTGTGCTCCCCCCTTCTGCTGTATGCAGCTGGACATGTGTGCTCCCCCCTTCTGCTGTATGCAGCTGGACATGTGTGCTCCCCCCTTCTGCTGTATGCAGCTGGACATGTGTGCTCCCCCCTTCTGCTGTATGCAGCTGGACATGTGTGCTCCCCCTTCTGCTGTATGCAGCTGGACATGTGTGCTCCCCCCTTCTGCTGTATGCAGCTGGACATGTGTGCTCCCCCCTTCTGCTGTATGGAGCTGGACATGTGTGCTCCCCCCTTCTGCTGTATGGAGCTGGACATGTGTGCTCCCCCTTCTGCTGTATGCAGCTGGACATGTGTGCTCCCCCCTTCTGCTGTATGCAGCTGGACATGTGTGCTCCCCCCTTCTGCTGTATGCAGCTGGACAAGTGTGCTCCCCCCTTCTGCTGTATGCAGCTGGACATGTGTGCTCCCCCCTTCTGCTGTATGCAGCTGGACATGTGTGCTCCCCCCTTCTGCTGTATGCAGCTGGACATGTGTGCTCCCCCCTTCTGCTGTATGGAGCTGGACATGTGTGCTCCCCACTTCTGCTGTATGGAGCTGGACATGTGTGCTCCCCCTTCTGCTGTATGGAGCTGGACATGTGTGCTCCCCCCTTCTGCTGTATGCAGCTGGACATGTGTTCTCCCCCCTTCTGCTGTATGCAGCTGGACATGTGTGCTCCCCCCCCCTCTGCTGTATGGAGCTGGACATGTGTGCTCCCCTCTTCTGCTGTATGGAGCTGGACATGTGTGCTCCCCCCATCTGCTGTATGGAGCTGGTCATGTGTGCTCCCCCCTTCTGCTGTATGGAGCTGGACATGTGTGCCCCCCCCCTTCTGCTGTATGCAGCTGGACATGTGTGCTCCCCCCTTCTGCTGTATGGAGCTGGTCATGTGTGCTCCCCCCTTCTGCTGTATGGAGCTGGACATGTGTGCTCCCCCCCCCCCCTTCTGCTGTATGCAGCTGGACATGTGTGCTCCCCCTTCTGCTGTATGCAGCTGGACATGTGTGCTCCCCACTTCTGCTGTATGGAGCTGGACATGTGTTCTCCCCCCTTCTGCTGTATGCAGCTGGACATGTGTGCTCCCCCTTCTGCTGTATGCAGCTGGACATGTGTGCTCCCCCTTCTGCTGTATGCAGCTGGACATGTGTGCTCCCCACTTCTGCTGTATGGAGCTGGACATGTGTGCTCCCCCCTTCTGCTGTATGCAGCTGGACATGTGTGCTCCCCCCTTCTGCTGTATGGAGCTGGACATGTGTGCTCCCCCCTTCTGCTGTATGCAGCTGGACATGTGTGCTCCCCCCTTTTGCTGTATGGAGCTGGTCATGTGTGCCTCCCCCTTCTGCTGTATGGAGCTGGACATGTGTGCTCCCCCCCCCCCCCCCTTCTGCTGTATGCAGCTGGACATGTGTGCTCCCCCTTCTGCTGTATGGAGCTGGACATGTGTGCTCCCCCCTTCTGCTGTATGGAGCTGGACATGTGTGCTCCCCCTTCTGCTGTATGCAGCTGGACATGTGTGCTCCCCCCTTCTGCTGTATGCAGCTGGACATGTGTGCTCCCCCCTTCTGCTGTATGGAGCTGGACATGTGTGCTCCCCCTTCTGCTTTATGGAGCTGGACATGTGTGCTCCCCCCTTCTGCTGTATGGAGCTGGACATGTGTGCTCCCCTCTTCTGCTGTATGGAACTGGACAAGTGTGCTCCCCCCTTCTGCTGTATGGAGCTGGACATGTGTGCTCCCCCCTTCTGCTGTATGGAGCTGGACATGTGTGCTCCCCTCTTCTGCTGTATGGAGCTGGACATGTGTGCTCCCCCCTTCTGCTGTATGGAGCTGGACATGTGTGCTCCCCCCTTCTGCTGTATAGAGCTGGACATGTGTGCTCCCCCCTTCTGCTGTATGGAGCTGGACATGTGTGCTCCCCCCTTCTGCTGTATGGAGCTGGACATGTGTGCTCCCCCTTCTGCTGTATGGAGCTGGACATGTGCGCTCCCCCCTTCTGCTGTATGCAGCTGGACATGTGCGCTCCCCCCTTCTGCTGTATGGAGCTGGACATGTGTGCTCCCCCCTTCTGCTGTATGCAGCTGGACATGTGTGCTCCCCCCCTCTGCTGTATGGAGCTGGACAGGTGTGCTCCCCTCTTCTGCTGTATGGAGCTGGACAGGTGTGCTCCCCCCATCTGCTGTATGGAGCTGGACATGTGTGCTCCCCCCTTCTGCTGTATGGAGCTGGACATGTGTGCTCCCCCCTTCTGCTGTATGGAGCTGGTCATGTGTGCTCCCCCCTTCTGCTGTATGGAGCTGGACATGTGTGCTCCCCCCCCCTTCTGCTGTATGCAGCTGGACATGTGTGCTCCCCCCTTCTGCTGTATGGAGCTGGTCATGTGTGCTCCCCCCTTCTGCTGTATGGAGCTGGACATGTGTGCTCCCCCCCCCCCTTCTGCTGTATGCAGCTGGACATGTGTGCTCCCCCTTCTGCTGTATGCAGCTGGACATGTGTGCTCCCCACTTCTGCTGTATGGAGCTGGACATGTGTTCTCCCCCCTTCTGCTGTATGCAGCTGGACATGTGTGCTCCCCCTTCTGCTGTATGCAGCTGGACATGTGTGCTCCCCCTTCTGCTGTATGCAGCTGGACATGTGTGCTCCCCACTTCTGCTGTATGGAGCTGGACATGTGTGCTCCCCCCTTCTGCTGTATGCAGCTGGACATGTGTGCTCCCCCCTTCTGCTGTATGCAGCTGGACATGTGTGCTCCCCCCTTCTGCTGTATGGAGCTGGACATGTGTGCTCCCCCCTTCTGCTGTATGGAGCTGGACATGTGTGCTCCCCCTTCTGCTGTATGCAGCTGGACATGTGTGCTCCCCCCTTCTGCTGTATGCAGCTGGACATGTGTGCTCCCCCCTTCTGCTGTATGCAGCTGGACATGTGTGCTCCCCCCTTCTGCTGTATGCAGCTGGACATGTGTGCTCCCCCCTTCTGCTGTATGCAGCTGGACATGTGTGCTCCCCCCTTCTGCTGTATGCAGCTGGACATGTGTGCTCCCCCTTCTGCTGTATGCAGCTGGACATGTGTGCTCCCCCCTTCTGCTGTATGCAGCTGGACATGTGTGCTCCCCCCTTCTGCTGTATGGAGCTGGACATGTGTGCTCCCCCTTCTGCTGTATGGAGCTGGACATGTGTGCTCCCCCTTCTGCTGTATGCAGCTGGACATGTGTGCTCCCCCCTTCTGCTGTATGCAGCTGGACATGTGTGCTCCCCCTTCTGCTGTATGCAGCTGGACATGTGTGCTCCCCCCTTCTGCTGTATGCAGCTGGACATGTGTGCTCCCCCCTTCTGCTGTATGCAGCTGGACATGTGTGCTCCCCCTTCTGCTGTATGCAGCTGGACATGTGTGCTCCCCCCTTCTGCTGTATGCAGCTGGACATGTGTGCTCCCCCCTTCTGCTGTATGGAGCTGGACATGTGTGCTCCCCCCTTCTGCTGTATGGAGCTGGACATGTGTGCTCCCCCTTCTGCTGTATGCAGCTGGACATGTGTGCTCCCCCTTCTGCTGTATGGAGCTGGACATGTGTGCTCCCCCCTTCTGCTGTATGGAGCTGGACATGTGTGCTCCCCCCTTCTGCTGTATGCAGCTGGACATGTGTGCTCCCCCCTTCTGCTGTATGCAGCTGGACAAGTGTGCTCCCCCCTTCTGCTGTATGCAGCTGGACATGTGTGCTCCCCCCTTCTGCTGTATGCAGCTGGACATGTGTGCTCCCCCCTTCTGCTGTATGCAGCTGGACATGTGTGCTCCCCCCTTCTGCTGTATGGAGCTGGACATGTGTGCTCCCCACTTCTGCTGTATGGAGCTGGACATGTGTGCTCCCCCTTCTGCTGTATGGAGCTGGACATGTGTGCTCCCCCCTTCTGCTGTATGCAGCTGGACATGTGTTCTCCCCCCTTCTGCTGTATGGAGCTGGACATTTATACTTCCCCTTCCTGCTGTATAAGTACTGACTAATTAACTACTCTCTCGGAGCTGCTCCCTCCTCCCTTCACTGAGCTCCGATCTGCTAGCTGTTCCCTCTCTCCAAAACCCTTTACTGAGCTCCGATCTGCTATCACTGAGCTCCGATCTGCTATCACTGAGCTCCGATCTGCTAGCTGCTCCCTCTCTTCACAGCCCTTTACTGAGCTCCGATCTGCTATCACTGAGCTCCGATCTGCTAGCTGCTCCCTCTCTTCACAGCCCTTTACTGAGCTCCGATCTGCTATCACTGAGCTCCGATCTGCTAGCTGCTCCCTCTCTTCACAGCCCTTCTCAGCCAATCACGGCAGCTGTTACAATGCTCTGCCCTGCCCTCCACTGTGTGTTTGTTTGGCAATCTTCGGAGAGCTGAGGGGAGGAGCGGACGCACGGCTGCACAGGACGCAGATAATCCCTCACACCGGCAGGAAGGTATGTCCGGTGTGCGGCACTCACAGCGTCTTATGTACTGTGCTTCTTCTGACTGCCTGTGACGTCAGTGTTCGGTCACGTATTGTGGTCCTGGTACGATGTGTACTGCTGAGCTAGCTACCTGCCAGTGCTGAACATGGCAGAGCAGGGTATGGCCAAGCCTTCCACTAATCGGGGATAAACTTTCCTATTTTTGGTCTGTGAAGGGGGCAATACAGCTTCTCAATGTGACTGCGATGCAGCTATGGCTTCCTGTCGTTGTGACATAACATGTATATCCTGGCAGAGACGTCTTCATTCATTACTATAGGTAGTTGGCCCAGGCCTTACTTAGATGGTTGTATTCTGTGTGATGGCTTTGAGGCCCGGCCCCCACGGATCACCATAGTATTCCTGTTCCCATAAACCTCAGGGGAAGGGTCTGGGTCTTGTAACACAGATATTCGAATGCAGCATTATATCATGTAGCTGGTCCAGAATCATTGTTTGACAGACATGAGAAGTCTTAGCTGTTTGCCACTGTACACCAGTGTTTCCCAACCAGTGTGCCCTCAGCTGGTGCAAAACTACAACTCCCAGCATGCCCAGACAGCCTTTGGCTGTCCGGGCACCCTGGGAGTTGTAGTTTTGCAATAGCGGGAGGAATACTGGTTGGAAAACACGGCATTACACACTAGTGATGGCATTCTCATATCCCATTTTTACATAAAAACATAAGGAAACAATTCTATTAAAGGGGCCCAAAAAAATTTTAGTTTTGGACTTGACTGACTTAAAGGGAAAGTGCCCTCAAAAAGTGACCTGTCAAGTTTTTATGTTAAAGTGTCAGTGGTATTTGAAAAAACCTTTCACATGTTGTCCAGACACGTCAAAATTTTAGCCCTCATCAGGTCTCAATCCTGAGACCCGCTACAATTTTGAAGATTAGCTGGCTTGGCAGGAGTTGGATTTGATTGGTGGCCGTAAAGTGAAGCACGCGCTGTCGCACACTTCACCCGGTTGTTATTCATGCTTGCAGCAAGTTTCAGAGACCTGCTGTCATCTAGATTTTTAAGGGACAAATAACACTAGCACTGTAATATTTCTTTTTAAGAATTTTTGGTGATTTTATTTTCCATTTTTACTATTTATATTATAAAATAATTTTGAAATTTTGCAGTTTCCATTATGGCCACTAGGGCTAAAATTAAGTTGAGACTTTCTGTTCTGAACAGATTACTTCACAGTAGTGCCATCCTTATCAACATAGACAGGATTACAGTAAAAAGTGACACCATTTTATAGCTAACAGAGGTGCGCACAATAGCTGTTGCTCATTGCTTAGCCTCCTCCTCCCTGTAGAATGACTTGATATTAAATGATACTGCTGACTGTGTCAATAGCTCATGCTGTAAAGCATATCTCTACATTCCTTTTTGTCCCTCTTGTTGAAGTGACACATTTTTGTTTTTTCTGAGAGGACAAAAAACATAGACTCCCACAAAATTCAAACTTCTTGGGGGAATTTGTCCCACGAGATAGGGGATAGATGTGAGATCATGTGGTGTGCAACTGTTTGGCCCCTCCCATGATCTCCTGAATGGCACCACTGTGGATAGCGGATAAGATAAATTAAGTCCGAATACTCTTTAAAGAGGACCTGTGAACAACCCGTTAAAGAAAACTGTAGTGGTATATAACTTATCCCCTATTTGAAGGGGATAAGTTATAGATTACCTGGGGTCCATACACTGGGGCACCCCGCTATCTCCTGTATTGGGCCCTGGCAGTGTGCAGGAAGAGGGCGTGTCCGTCCTCAGCATGACATGACATGATGCCCCTCCCATACATCCCATAGAGATACATGGAGGGGCATGTTAGCCACAGCGTCATGTGGGGACGAAGCGCACCCTTCATGTGGACTGCCGGGACCCCATACAGGAGATCGCAGGGGGTCCAAGCATCTGATCACCGGGAGTCTGGCACCTCCTCCCCTGAATCTCCTGTACAGGGCATGGTTCTAGGGCTGAACTTACTAATTAGCAACTTCCCCTGAGCGCTTTGGCCCCCACCTTTGAAGCCCCATTGGTGTGATGACTTGCTCAGACAACCATAAGCGGAGACAGGACCCTTGTACTAAATGGTAAGTTCAGCGCAGGAACTTGGCCCCATACAGGAGATTGGGGAGGAGGTCCCAGCAGTCAGACCCCTGCCCATGAATAGACACACAGGCCCAGATTTATCAAACTGTGAGAGAAAAAGTGGAGTGATTTTCTCACAGCAACCAATCACAACTCAGCTAATGAGCTCTGGTAAAGTGAAAGCAGAGCTGTGATTGGTTGTTGTGGGAAAATCCCTCCACTTTTTCTCTCACACAGTTTGATAAATCCGGGCCATTTTCTCTTATCTGTGGATACGGGAAGTTTTATTCCCCGGAGCAACATTTAAAGGAGAACAAGGTGGATAGTATGCATAATACAGTAAATAGTAGAACTGATAAAATAAAAAAAAATCAGGTGTAGGGGGTGTGGCTTGACTACGGCACTGTGAAGACGTGCTTGATGAGAGCTCCCTGCCAGCACACCTCTTTCACTAGCTTTTGGGCACATCTCTATATGGAGGACAGCCAAAAAAGCCAAGAAGAAGGCCTTCTCGGGTCCCCCGTCTCTCACTTATCCTCTTATTTTACCCGGTTGCAGCCTGCCTGGAGTGGATCCCTGCTGCCGGCCCACATGGTGGCTGCCATTATAGCACAGCCCGCTCCGTCCTCCATTGTGGATTGCCACCCACATCCTGCAACCTCTGCTCTGTATCCCCTGGACTCCTCATCGGCCTCCGCCACTCCGGGCTCACATCGCAGGTCTCCGGCGGGCTCCGGAGCCTCTATAGCATTACCTCCACGTGAACTGACTCCCTGCACTGGCACGCAAGATGGCGGGTGGGCCTCCGGGACTTCATCCACACATGCAGCTGCTTCGCTGCCCGCCACCTCACCTCTCCGCCTGGCCTGCAGCCCTCACATACCTGCTCCACAGCCTCCTCCTTGACCCAGCACCGGAGCCTCTGTCTTGCAGAAGGATTCTAAGGTGAGCGAGGCACTACAGCCAGCCCATCCCTGGCTCCCTCTCCTGCTCTGGCTCCTGTGCATTACTTCTATGAGCCTTCTGCTGAGTAGGACATTTGCCAGAGCTCTGCCATGCTACCTCAGGACCCCATGTTGGAGCTACTCCTAGAGGGGGGTCCTGATCAGCCCAAAGACCCCCCTCTCCATGCTTCTGGACTGCTACCTCCGGCCCGGTTCTATAAAACTTTAGAACCTTCTCTTTCCTCCCTCATGCTAACCGCTTTTAATTCTATTTCCTCTTCTTCCCCTTTCCCGCCCGAATCCACCCTGGCACACGTGGTTGTCCTCCCCAAACCCAGAAATTATCCGCACATCTCCGGCAGCTACCGCCCCATATACCTGTTGAATGTGGATCTAAAAATATATTCCAAACTTCTAGCCAATAGCCTCCTCAACACTGTCCTTCCTTCCCTCATTCACTTAGACCAAGTAGGCTTTGTGCCAGGGAGAGAAGCTAGGGACAACAAGCTCAAGACTCTAGATCTCATTCATTATGCCCACTTAAAACGCATCCCTCTAATGCTCCTTTCTTTAGACGCCGAAAAAGCCTTTGATCACATGTCCTGATCCTCCCTAGCACAGACCCTCCAAGACATTGGTCTGGGCCCCGTTTTCATCACCAAAATCCTAGCACCATATAATTCTCCATCTGCTCGCTTGAAAATCAACGGCTCCCTGTCCTACCCCTTTAGCATCCATAATGGAACCAAACAGGGCCGCCCCCTCTCTCCTGCTGTACGTTCTGGTGATGGAACACTTGCTCTCCTCCATTCGTGCCGATCCCAACATTTGCGGCCTCATGGTTGGCGATCACTAATATAAATGTTCGGCCTTTGCGGATGACCTCCTAGTTTATCTTACTAACCCGGTGGTATCTCTCCCGGCCCTAATGGCCAGGCTCTCCGAGTTTGGACCAACTTTAAAGTCAATTACTCCAAACCTGAGGCGTTGGGTGTTTCATTACCAGACTGCGAGCCCTTGACTCTTCCTTCCCTTTCACTTGGCCTTCCCGGGGTATCTCCTACCTGGGGACTGTCATCCCTGCCGACTTTACTACTTTGTTCTCTCTTAATTTCTCGACCTTGCTAGCCCATATCCTCTCTGATCTGACTTCTTGGAATCGCTGAGAGTTTTCCTGGTACGGTCGAATTGCCATACTGAAGATGACGATCATGTCACGGTTGTTGTATTTGCTTCGAACGCTCCCGATACACATACCCACTGTGTTTTGGACACTTCAAAGATGCTTCGGTTCTTTTGTGTGGTCTTCCTCCCGTTCGAGAATTAATAGACTCCTCCTGACCCGACATAAACTCTCAGGTGGGGCCCCCTGATGGCCGGCTCTATTATGTTGCATGTGCTCACGCAAGGGTTCTGGACTGGTTCCACAATCCCGACCGTAAACTTTGGATAAATTTTGCCCAAGCCCTCTGCCCCCGGTCTCTCTCCACGCTCCCCTGGACTTGGTCTCCTTCACTCCTAGACTCTCTACCACTTTCATTCTCCACTAGACATACCCTAACCTCCATACACACTGCGAGTAGTGGGGGCTCCCATGTGGACTGTTCTGGCCCTCTGCTTCCTGTCTCTAACCACCCTGATTTCCCCCCTGGCTGTTCCTCAGAAGGTCGCTTCCTGGGCGCTTCTCTCTCACGTCCTATGCGCCTTTGCCATGTTCTTGCTGAGGGGGTCATCAAGCCCCTAGAAGCTCTTCGGGAGTCTTGACCAGTCTCCCGACAGGCTTTGTTTGAGTGTCTCCAATTGAAACACTTTCACTCCTCATTGCACAACACGCTCTAAGCTCCACATTCGCTAATTCCCTTCGAACAACCTTTCATGGCCTCATCCTGACCTCGGCACTCCATTTCCCTCCTGTATAATCTTCTGCTCTCACCTAGGTCGCAAGCCCTTCCCTCCTACTGTGTGGCGTGGGAAACCGAGCTGGGCCATCAATATTCTCCTGAGCAATGGTCCCGCTGCTTCTGTCTGACTCACACAGTGCTTGTAGCCACCAAGGCCCAGGAGACCAGTTTCAAAATCCTCTACCGCTGGTACAGAGTGCCGTCGGTGCTACACAGCTGGTACCCATCAGTCCCTGCATCTTGTTGGAGGTGTGGAACTGCCGAGGGCACGATGACTCGTATTTGGTGGAGTTGCCTGGCCCTGTCTTCTTTTTGGCATTCAGTCCTCTCCATTGTGCAAACAGTGTCGGGAGTGTCTATACCTCGTAAATCCGGCGCGGTGCTGCTATTTATGCTTCCCATGGCCGCCTCCAAATATAAACATTCGCTCTTGTGGTGCTTCCTACAAGCGGCAAAAACGGTCATCCCCCCGACATTGGCACTCCTCTGAAGCCCCTACCGTGGGAGAATGGGTCACTGAGTAGCCTCAACTCAACGCATGGAGGAACTCTTGTTTGTTTCTCCCTCTGTCCTGTCATGCTATACTTCCACCTGGCTGCCCTGGTCTAGTTTCTGTTCTTCGGACACTTATTGCATGGGGTTTCTCACCCCTGTTGCAGTTAGGATGTAGTCTTCCTGTTTTCTTCCTCTCTTTCTTCTTAGTCTTTCTCTCCCCTGCTTTTTTCTTCACTCTTTTTTTTGCCTCTGATATCCATTCTCTGTTTTATCCTCTCCTCAGTCTCTCTGCCCTCTTCCCTCTTCTATTTGTCTTCGCCTACTGTTGTGTTCTCTGCTGTCCTATGGTGCCTGCTAGTGTATTGTTTAATCCCTACCTTTTCCTTCTACCTCTACGCTCACAGGCTGTTCCCTCATCGTCCCCACTGCTTTTCTCTCGTTCACCCTTACCCCGCCTTCTCCTTCGCTTTCCCTACGCATTTTCCCTTTGTCTCTAACCCTCCCTCCATCCTAAGAATGTTTGTCATTATATTGGACTTAGACCTACAAGGTCACTTAGGCTATTTCATTGCCTTGCATTGAATGCTCTTTGTTCCCTTTCTATGTTGAATACTTAATAAAACTTTTTTGAATTCGAAAAAAAATCAGGTGTAGACAAGGGGGTTGCCTTCTCAAAGAGGTGGTCTTTTTTACTGTATCATGTTGTATGACAGCATTTCTGAGTATATGTGTGTTTTTTCATTTTTTCGGAGTGAAACAGGTTTTAATAAAAATCCATGTCTATTGTACTGCACCAACTGGTCTATCATCATCACAGAGAGATGGTAGGCATACAGTCATGGCCGTAAATGTTGGCACCCCTGAGATTTTTCAAGAAAATTAAGGATTTCTCACAGAACAGCAGTGCACTAACACGTCTTGCTACACATGTTTATTCCCTTTGTGTGTATTGTAACTAAACCAAAAAAGGGAGGGAAAAAAGCTAATTGGACATAATGTCACACCAAACTCCAAAAATGGGCTGGACAAAGTTATTGGCATCCTTTAAAAAAAAAAAAAGTATTTATTTAGCTTTGCATATAAATTTACAGACAGGTAAACCTAAACAACAGCCTCCTTGGGTCCCAAAGACCTACTTCATCATAAAGACAGGGCATCCATCAGTGGTAAGGAAGGGTACTATCTGCGACCCAATTGGAGAAAGCCCAGCACAAACAAACATACATACACTTGCACATGCACACTTCCTGGTAACCCCAGCCCCCCCCCCCCCCCATTCCCTCCTCTAGAAAACAGTAGCACACTATAGGAGACCTACTGGGACAATCTAGCTGGGGGATCAGCCCATGCATCAATGAGAAGCCAGGGGGTCCACACCTTATCAAATTTCTTAGGGCACTTGTGACTCACATACAAAGCTTAATACAATGGGACATATTGGTTCATTAGGTTCAGTCATCTAGACAGAGGGGGGGGGAGAGGTTTCTTTCCAGGACATCACCACCACCTTCCGAGCACAGAATAAAATAAAGTGGATCAGCAGGCATCTATGTGAGTTAAAAACCATGTCATTGATGACACCTAACAGGCACACTAAACGTGTAAGTAGAAAAGGGTAATCCAGATGTTCTGCCAAAAACCCAATCACCTCCCTCCAAAAGCATGAGAGGACACTCCAAAACAGCATGCAGAAAGGTACCAACCTCTGAAGAACAGCGGAAACAGAGATCAGACTGGGAAACACCAATACGCTTCAGTTTAGCCGGAGTATAATACAACCTCAAGACATATCTGGATTGGATCAACATATCTCTACTACTAATTACAGTGGAGTAATAGGAACCTTCAACCTCCTTCCTCTGACTCTCTGACAAATCCGGGAAATCAGCCACCCATTTATGAAAGGCCTGTGAGAAAGGGCTAGGCCCCAGCGACTGGAGGAGAGCATAAGACTGAGTAAGTGGTTTAGATAGATCCATGGTGCCCAGGAGAAGCTCCACATCAGAAAATGCAGAAGTAAACGTCATGGAGGCAAACTGCACCTGAACCGCGTGCCTCATTTGAAGATACTTATAAAAGGCATTTCCAGGGATGCCATAGTGTTCCTTCATGTTCAAAAAGAATAGGAAAACCTGATCCTCTGCAAACAAGTGAATCACAAATTTGACTCCATAAGAACCCCAAAAACCAGCCTCTTGTAACCCATGCAAGTGAGATAAATGTACATTCCCCCACAAGGGTGCTTTAGGAGATACCAGAGGTTGTAGCAGGAAAAAAAAAAAAAAGGATTTAGAGTGATACCTGTAGACTGAGTTAGTAAGAGATACATACAAACCCATAAGTGCTCCAGCCAAGGCAGTTGCCGAGTTCGACAGATCCAGGTCGATCCACTACGCTGCATAGACCAGTTTGGAGGCTAGAAAATAGTTATATACATCAGGGACAGCTAAGCCGCCATGTCTTTTAGGAGCCTGGAGAAGAGCCCGACCAAGTCTGGGAGGTTTACCCTGCCAATAGAAGGATCCCAGAGCACTGCATAGCACACTAAAATATTTCTTGAGGGGAATCAGAGGGGCTAAATGAAAAAGGTACAGGAATTTAGGAAGGTAAATGATTTTGAAGATATTGATCCTGCCAGCTAGTGACGGAGCGAGGACCAGGCAGTTAACAGCTCCATAGTGGAACATAAGAGCGGATCCAATTTCAGGGAGAGATAATCGATCAGGGATGCAGTGACCTCCACCCCTAGGTATCTAAACCGAGAGACTAGTTGCACCCCAGCTGTGAGAGAGTAAGAGAGTGGGACCCCAGGTGAAAGCGCCATCAAAGGACTTAGCCCAGTTTACCCGCAAGCCTGAGATCATCCCAAACCAGTCCAATAGGTCAATTAAACACAGGAGCGAACCTCCCGCATCTGCCAAATATACTAGCGTGTCATCTGCATAAATGGAAACCTTCTCTACAATAGACCTCCTTGGGATGCCACAGATAGTAGGATCATTACGGATGGCCCCCTGCCAAAGGCTCCACCGCGAGAGCAAAAAGAAATGGAGAAAGCGGGCATCCCTGCCTTGTCTCACGACCCAGGAGGAATGGAGCAGAAAAATCTAGGTTAGTGCGAATGCGGGCCCCAGAACTATCATATAACAACCAAACCCAAGCACAGAAACGGGGACCAAACCCAAATGCACCCAGAACCGCCCATAAAAAGGGCCATCCAACCCAGTCAAAGGCCTTATAGACATCTAGACTGACTACCACTCCAGTAGGAAAGCCCTCTCCCACTGCTGCAACATTAAGTTGGAGGCGCTTCACGTTCACATCAGTAGCTCTACCCGGCATAAAACCCGTTTGGTCCGGATGAATGATGGAGAAGATGACACCACGCAGGAGAGTTGTCAAGACTCTAGCCAGAATTTTAATATCAATATTCAAAAGGGAGATAGGCCTATAAGAATCAGGAAGCAAAGGGTCCTTTCCAGGCTTGGGAAGCACTACTATCAACACCTCTCTCATAGAATCTGGAAGAGACTCCTCAGCGGCAATCAAATGGAACAAATTAAGGAGTATAGGGGCCAAGCGCTCCTCATTCATCCTGTACCAATCGCCAACCATTCCATCTAGACCCGGGGTTTTCCCATGGGGAAGATCATGAATAGCCTGTCCTACCTCCTCAACTACAAAGGGGCCATCCAGCGCCTCCACCTGAGCTTGGGAAGGGATAGCTCCTGAAAAAAACATACAATTTCCCCTGACAGGGCCTAGGAGGGGAAGAATAGAAGGAGGAATAAAAGTCCCTGAAGACAGAATAAATCAACTGGGGGTCAGATACCACAGAACCATCCCCACCCCTATTCCAAGGGATAGAGGCAGCAGGACGGCTAGCCCTTGCTAAATAGGCTAACAGTTTCCCATTCTTATCCCCAAACTCAAAAAGGGCAGCCTCCCTAGCCACCAACCGCAGCTGGAATCCTTTTGAGCCACCAAAAAAGACCTTTGAGCCTTGGCCCATGCCCTTTCAGTATCTGGAGAAGGATCAATAATATACGTTGCCTCCAAAACGCACACTTCCCACTGCAGTCCGCGCTCCATAGCTGACCTAATCTTCCGTTGGCCCGCCACTCCCGCCAAATATGGGAAAGGGGGCTTGGACCCAAGTTAATAGCTACCTGTACCGCAGAATGGTCTGAGATCCCTCTAGTGATGTAGGAAACATCTCTGACCGCCTGTAGGAGATCTTCAGATGCCAGATCAAAATCAATGCGAGAGAAGGACCTATGTGCTGCAGAGTAAAAGGAAGATGCATTCGGATACTTCCATCTCCAGATGTCGGTCAGCCCCAATGCCAGGCGCCAAGTATTAAAGGAGGAGGAGCCAGGGTCAACAGCTTTGGTGTGGTCCAGCATAGGATCAGGAACCACATTGAAATCTCCTACAAGAAGGACAGGGTCAGAGGGAAAAGACAACAGTTTTTTAATCAACTCCAACACAGAGACCTGAAACGGAGGGGGCACATAAACGGAGACAAGGACAAAGAAAGAACCCATGGAACAATGTAATATGACAAACCTTCCAAAATGATCACATGCTGTCTAGGAAACAACCAATGGCAAGGACTTAGTAATTAAAACAGAGACACCCCTAGCATAATTAGAAAAGGAGGCATGATAGCCTCGTGCTATCCATGCCCGTTTCAGGGCAAGAACCTTCTGACCTATAATATGGGTTTCCTGCAAACAGATAACATGAGGAGATATATGTTTCACAAAGTCTAAACATAATGCCCTCTTAAACTTGGAGTTAAGCCCCTGGACATTGCAACTAACAACCTTTGCCCCATCACTAAAGATGATCATAAAGACAAACAGGAGGGAGCAAGGGAGGACCAGGACACACACTACACACAACCCACATAAAAACAGACAGGGCACAGACATAAAACAAATGCAACAAAGCATAACCATAATATTCCCAAAAAATCCCTGTCTAACACTAAACGGGACATAGCAGAACATCTACGCCCTAACACAGTGCAGACCTATACCCTGAATACAGCTACTGCAGGTGTCGAAAAGACCCCAAGTAACCTGAACTACAAAATACAAGAATTCTCCCGCCACCCCACCACAACCTAAATTGGCCGGTAAAAGTATTACCCAGAGAGTCCTTAACAAAGCTGGAAGGCCCACAAGACTAATATTATTGCGCATTAAGCGGTTCTCCATGTCATCCATATGGCTGAAAAGTCCCATAACTTGACATTGTAGAGAGTCAACCCTGTCTGGCAAGGGATGAACAGTATCCTCCAGCGTAGAAACCCTGTGCTCCACCTCTTCAGTGCGCTCACGTAACTTTTGGGTCTCATGTCGCAGAATAACAAACTCCTGCCGCAGTTCATAACTTTGGTCACCTTAACGGATTGACAGGAGGTAAAGACAGCCAGCAGTTCTGAGAACCAATAATCCATAGCTGTAGTATTCTAGACAGGCCTTTCAAGGGGAAAATTGCTGGGAGGCTGGAGAATCACCCCTGGGATGGTCCCGAGGTCTGGAGAACTGGCTCAGTACTTTCGCCGCTTGCACAGAAACCATAGTAACAAGCGGGGTCTGAGCACCAGGATCCTGCTGTAAGTTAGAGAGGCACTAGGTAGAGAGGCACTAGAAACACAGTCCAAGGCATGCAGGTCACCTCTATAGGTATAGCATTCCTTAGGCACCACTAGACCCAGCAGTTCAGGGCAGCACAGAGAGCAGGTAGAGAGGCACCTGGTAAATAGAACAGGCAGGGTAGGGCACCTTAGGGGACGAGTCAGCCCACCAAGGACAGCAGAGGTAAAAAAGCACTAGGTATATAGGGCAGGCAGCAGGGGCAGCTCAGAGGGCCAGGCAGTCCACAGGAAACAAGGGGAGCACCACAAGTCCCAGTAGGCTCCCAACAGAGAGCAGGTAGAAAGTCACTAGGAATATATTGTGGGCAGTAATAGGCACCTCAGTGGAGAGGCAGTCCACAGATAACTAGTAGAATATCAGAAGTGCCAGCAGGGGTCCAGCCAGGGCACAGAAGTACTCCTGCAGCAGCAAGGGACCAGGAGATGAAGCAGGCTCCAGCCCAGTCTCTCAGTGTGACGTCAGCAGTCTCCCTTTCCCTCTGGCGGGAGCAGCTACACAATGGCCCCGCCCACGAATGCCAAAGATGTCTGTCAATATGCCCGAGGGTCCAGCAGCAATGAGGAGCCAATAGAGGTTCCTCGGACACAGGGAACCTCTGCCACCAGCCCGCCTCAGCTCCGAACATCCGCTGCAGTCCTCCGCTCAGATCCACAGACCACAGCCACCGGAGGCCGCCCGCAGCTCCTAGAAGCATCAGAGTCGGAACAGCAGCAGCACCCCGCAGTCCAGGACCCCTGAACACTAAGAAGACCAACGAGGAAGGGTAAGTACACAGGGTGCATAACGGCAGGGCAGCGAGAGCTCCTCACACACGTCCTCTCACATCGGCATCCAGCAATTATTGGAACCCTTAACTTAATATTTGGTTGCACACCCTATGGAAAAAATTACTGAAATCCGTCACTTCCTATAACCATCAATAAGCTTCTTACACCTCTCAGCTGGAATGTTGGACCACTCTTCCTTTGCAAACTGCTCCAGGTCTTTCTTATTGGAAGGGTGCCTTTTCACAACAGCAATTTGAAGATCTCTTCACAGGTGTTCAATGGGATTTCGATCTGGACTCATTGCTGGCCACTTCAGAACTCTCCAGCACTTTGTTGCCATCCATTTCTGGGTGCTTTTTGACGTATGTGTGGGGTCATTGTCCTGCTGGAAGACTCAAGATCTCGGACTCAAACCCAGCTTTCTGACACTGGGCTGCACAGTGCGACCCAAAATCTGTTGGTAATACTCAGATTTCATGATGCCTTGCACACATTGAACCTCCACCATATTTCAATGTAGGTACTGTGTTCTTTTATTTGTAGGCCTCATTCCATTTTCGGTATACAGTAGAATGATGTGCTTTACCAGAAAGCTCTATCTTGGTCTCATCTGTCCACAAGACATTTTCCCAGAAGGATTTTGGCTTACTCAAGTTCATTTTAGCAAAATGTAGTCTTGCTTTTTTATGTCTCTGTGTCAGCAGTGGGTTCCTCCTGGGTCTCCTGCCATAGTGTCTCATTTCATTTAAATGTCGACTGATAGTTCGCGTTCACACTGATGCTCCCCGAGCCTGCAGGACAGCTTGAATATCTTTCGAACTTGTTGGGGGCTGCTTATCCGCCATCTGGATAATCCTGCGTTGACACCTTTCATCAATTTTTCTATTGCGTCCACGCCCAGGGAGATAAGCTACAGTGCCTTGGGTTGCAAATTTTTTGATAATATTGCGCACTGTGGAAAAAGGCAAATCTAGATCTCTGGAGATAGACTTGTAACCTTAACCCCTTAAGGACCAAGGACGTACCGGTACGTCCTTGGTCCTGCTCCGGTGATATAACGCGGGGTTACACGGTAAGCCCGCATCATATCACGGCGGGCCCGGCGTCATAGTGAAGCCGGGACCCGCCGCTAATAGCGCGCAGCGCGCTATTAACCCTTTAGCTGCGCGCTCAGAGCTGAGCAGCTAAAAGCGAAAGTGAAAGCTGCCAGTTAACTCAGTGGGCTGTTCGGGATAGCCGCGGCAAAATCGCGGCATCCCGAACAGCTTACAGGACAGCGGGAGGGCCCCTTCCTGCCTCCTCGCTGTCCGATCGCCGAATGACTGCTCAGTGCCTGAGATCCAGGCATGAGCAGTCATGAGGCAGAATCATCGATCACTGGTTTCCTATGAGAAACCAGTGATCAATGATAAAGATCAGTGTGTGCAGTGTTATAGGTCCCTATGGGAGCTATATCACTGCAAAAAAAAAAGTGAATGGATATCATTTAACCCCTCCCCTATTAAAAGTTTGAATCACCCCCCTTTTCCCATAAAAAAAAAACACAGTGTAAATAAAAATAAACATATATGGTATCACTGCGTGCGGAAATGTCTGAATTATAAAAATATATCATTAATTAAACCGCTCGGTCAATGGCGTGCGCGCAAAAAAATTCCAAAATCCAAAATAGTGCATTTATGGTCACTTTTTATATAATTTAAAAATGAATAAAAAGCGATCAATAAGTCCTGTCAATGCAAAAATGGTACTGTTAAAAACTTCAGATCACAGCGCAAAAAATGAGCCCTCATACCGCCCCATACACTGAAAAATAAAAAAGTTATAGGGGTCAGAAGATGACAATTTTAAACGTATTAATTTTCCTGCATGTAGTTATGATTTTTTCCAGAAGTACGACAAAATCAAACCTATATAAGTAGGGTATCATTTTAATGGTATGGACCTACAGAATAAAGATAATGTGTCATTTTTACCGAAAAATTTACTACGTAGAAACGGAAGCCCCCAAAAGTTACAAAACGGCGTTTTTTTTTCAATTTTGTCGCACAATGATTTTTTTTCCGTTTCACCATAGATTTTTGGGGCAAAATGACTGACGTCATTACAAAGTAGAATTGGTGGCGCAAAAAATAAGCAATCATATGGATTTTTAGGTGCAAAATTGAAAGAGTTATGATTTTTTAAAGGCAAGGAGCAAAAAACGAAAATGCAAAAACGGAAAAAACCCCGGTCCTTAAGGGGTTAAGATTGTATATATTTTTCACACCAAACTCCAAAAATGGGCTGGACAAAATTATTGGCACCCTTTCAAAATTGTGGATAAATAACATTGTTTTAAGCATGTGATGCTCCTTTAAACTCACCTGGGGCAAGTAACAGGTGTGGGCAATATAAAAATCACACCTGAAAGCAGATAAAAAGGAGAGAAGTTCACTTAGTCTTTGCATTGTGTGTCTGTGTGTGCCACACTAAGCATGGACAACAGAAAGAGGAGAAGAGAACTAGCTGAGGACTTGAGAACCAAGTCCTCAGCTTTTTTTTCCTCCCTTTTTTTGTTTTTAGTTCCAATACACACAAAGCGAATAAACCTGTGTATAACAAAACATGTGTTACTGCAATCCTTTTCTGTGAGAAATACTTTCAGGGGTGCCAACATTAGTACACAGTAGAATTTGAGTAATCATGTAACACCAGTATAAATGCCCTGTTAAAACATAACTTTTAATTCTGTCCTAAAATAAAAATCCTCAAAGCAAACGATTAACACCCCCCTGGGTTCAGGTATGTGGTCTAGAACATAATTACCCTTATGTATCAATATCAGAATTAAAACACTTAGTACCATATAGCCAGTATAGTTGTACTCTTAATGTGTAAACTCAGAAGTCAGTCACTGTAAAGTACTTTAACCCATTAAGGACGAAGGGCGTATGAGTGCACCCTTGAATCCTGGTACTTAAAGACGCAGGGCGTACCTGTACACCGTGGTCCCGTTACTGGGGTTTGAAGTGTGCTTACAGCAGCCAGGACACAGGGTTAATGCTGGACATCAAAAGTGATTGTGGCGTCTGAAATGTAAAGAAAATGATCCCAGCAGCTCAGCGAAGCAGATTAGGACCATCACAGTGAAATCACAATGTCCCGATCAGCTGAGAGGACGGTGGGAAGGCCCTTACCTGCCTCCTCGCCGTCTCATGGCAGACTGGAGCAGCAGAGCACCGATAACACTGATCAATATTGAGCCAAAGCTCAGCATTGAACAGTGTATGCAATCGAACGATTGCATGGTATAGCTCTCTGTGTGGACTATTAAAAAAAAAGAAAGTTAAAAGGGTATTCCAGGAAAAAACTGGTTGTTTTTTTATATCAACTGGCTCCAGAAAGTTAAACAGATTTGTAAATTACTTCTATTAAAAAATCTTAAGCCTTTCAATAATTATCAGCTACTGAAGTTGAGTTGTTGTTTTCTGTCTGGCAACAGTGCTCTCTGCTGACATTTCTGCTTGTCTCGGGAACTGCACAGAGTAGAATAGGTTTGCTATGGGGATTTGCTTCTAAACTGGGCAGTTCCCGAGACACGTGTCATCAGAGAGCACTTAGACTGAAAACAACAACTCAACTTCATCAGCTCATATGTACTGAAAGGATTAAGATTTTTTAATAGAAGTAATTTACAAATCTGTTTAACTTTCTGGAGCCAGTTGATATATAAAAAAAAGTTTTTTCCTGGATAACCCCTTTAATAAATGTGAATAAACCCCTCCACTAATAAAAGTTTTTTCCTTTTCAAAGATTTTTATTGAAGTTTTCAGAGCATTTTAAGTAGCATTGTACATATGCAGTAATGTTATTAGTTCATAGAAGAATAATTTTGCAGATACTAGCTGTAGATTAAAATATAAATTATAAATGTATTTATTTAAAGTTATATAGCACCAACAAGGTGAATATAGGAAATTGAGAAACTATAAGAGGAGTTTACAATCGTATTCTACAACATTTATTTATACAGTGCTTCGTAACGAATCATAGAATATGGTTATGCCCAAACATTTCACAAATAAAATAAACATTAAAGGGGTACTCTGGTGGAAAACTTTTTTTTGTTTTTATTATTTTTATTTTTTTTAAGTCAACTGGTGCCAGAAAGTTAAACAGATTTGTAAATGACTTCTATTAAAAAATCTTAATCCTCCCAGTAGTTATTAGCTGCTGAATACTACAGAGGAAATTCTTTTCATTTTGGGATACTGTACTTTCTGCTGACATCACAAGCACACTCACACAAAACACTTTTGTTGTGCCTCACCCTATAGTTATATCGCTATTTTGGAAGCTATGACTTATGGCATCAGGTACCTCTGTCGTTCCTGGGATCTCCTCCCTCTTCCAATACCTAGTCAGTACTAATTTAGCCATGATTAGTACTGACTAGGTAAAATTGCACAACAATTTTCTCTGCCACACAGGAAAGAAATGGATGTCTATCATCAATAAGGCCAATTGCGGGGATAGATTAGTGATATTACCCAAAATCTTAGAATCTAGAATCTTAGCCACACCCGCTCAATAGGGCCCAAATAGATGACATGAACAAAAGTTATGCAAAAGTGTACGCCTACCCCGCAGCCCCACCAGCATTCCCCAGTGCAGTTCAGGTAGATGCGAGATAATCTATGTGTAATGAAGTGTAATGAAGTCTTTATTGCGGTCTCTACTTGCAAAGTCGATATTAGGGATGCTTTCACACATCCAATGACAGCTCTCAAAAATGGGAGAAAAATGGGATGGGGGGGGGTGATTAAAATTTTATTAGTGGTAGTTGGAGAGCTGCCACTAATAAAAGTTTGAATCACCCCCTCCCCCAATTTCCCATTTTTTAAATAAAATAGTGTAATCAAAAAGAAATATAAACGAGAGAGAGAGATGCAATGTTTGAACACAGCCTAAGGGGGGATAACTAGTATATTTTCTGATTTTCTGCAGCAGCTATCTGGGAGGGGTCTGTGAACTGCAGGGAGGGATTTGGTGTGTGATGATGTCATCCTGTAATTCACAGGATGTCAGCTGACCCAGAACTGACCACTTCCTCATTAAACACTGTGATTTTCTGTGTGTCCAGCTGGTGAGCACATGACCTAATTAGAGTAATGAAATGAATAGATGCAGCTGTGCTGGACTGAAACAAATGGCACAGTAGAACTAGTGATGGTGTGTATGACATGGGGGAAAAAAACAAATCTAGAATGTTTCTTTAATTTAGCTGAATACATAGTAAATATGGCTCCAAATGAATATCCTACTGTACTTAGAGTTGGCTGCGAAGCCTCCGAGTTCAATATGATTTAGTCTTCACAGCTATGGTGGGTGAGATGTGCCTGTGCCTGCTTGGGTGTCTAGCTGTGAGTGGGCTGTTGCTGCACCTGCCATCATGTTTCTGCTGGACACAGAGATCTTGCTCTCTACTCATTTCATCCACTGTGTTATAAGCCTCGAATGCCCTCAGGTTGTAAATCTGCGATGTTATTTGACAGCAGCTGCTGCAGGTGGCAGGATGTTAGACTGCAGAATGCCTTGTCCTTGTCCTGTGCCCCTAACTTACTTTTCTTGTAAAAGGAGAGAAAGCTTTCCATGCTGCACTATAATTACTTAGCCTAGGTTGTTATTTAATCAATTCCTGGTTACAATGAAGTGCATTGTGGCTGGAGATTGAACGCCGTTCAGTGTATAGCATTTGAATACCATTCTCCTCTACACTAAGTGACCTATTATTACACTTTAATTAGTTTCTGTGGTGTAAATATTTGGCTCTCCCATCTCATTTTTCTCTCCCTTTTTTGCCTGCAAGTTTCAGTATGTCCTAATCTGCCATCAAGAATTTGCTCTTTGAGCAGTTTCTATACCTGTTTAATCTTGCAGTAAGTACAGTGTTGGCCAAATTAAGAGAAATGACTTAAAAACTGCATTTTTACTATTGTTTTGCCTCATATCTCAATATAAACTTATCAAATTATACTAAATATACATTGTTTTGCAAGAAAAACATGTTATCATTGAAAGAAAATTGTAAAATTAAAGAGTACCTGTCATCAACAAAAACTTTTAATATGTTGTTCATAATCATTAATGAAGACATATTGTAATATATCTTCATTAAAAAATATTAATATTTATACCAGTTTTTTCATTTTATACTTTTGGCCATTAGGGGTCTCTCTTCTATGCCTGGTCTGCAGGCAGCTTCCTATGCTTTTTATAGTAAGTGTACAGCTTTTAGGACTAATGCTGAAAGGGCTCTGGTCCTTCCACAGGAAGTTCAGTACTCTCAGCCTGGAGCAGCACTGTGAGCTACAAGCCTGCACATGCCTCTCATATAACAGAGGCCAGTCACCTCCCCCTCCCCCCCTGCTCTGTGTTCTCCCTGCCCCTCACCACACGTTATCTTATACATTGTATTATCTCACTGCACTCTCTGCTCTATGCTCTATACCCCCCCCCCCTGACATTCATCTTAATTACTGCCTCTGTAATTGCTCCCACCGCCCCTGGTTCTCAGCATTGACTTTTTAGTGCAGAGAGACACAGGAGAGAGAGAGACAGAGGCTGCCCTCCCTCCCCTGTACTTAGTCTGAATGCACACTGCAGAGCAGTGTTTCCCAACCAGGGTGCCTCCAGCTGTTGCAAAACTACAACTCCCAGCATGCCTGGACAGCTGTTGGCTGTCTGGGCATGCTGGGAGTTGTAGTTCTGCAACAGCTGGAGGTACCCTGGTTGGGAAACACTGCTGCAGAGGGAGAGCAGCATACAGGAAGACTGGCAGAAGCAGAGTCCCGGCCAGGCTTCATGTGACATCATGCCTGCCGGGACCCGCCTCCTTCCACCCCTCAGAAAGACAGTGCTCCTGAGCTAATGAAGAGGGATAAAAAAAGGTATTTCCACAGCGTTTTAAACCTCAATAAACACAGGGATAGGCATAGTTAGAGTAAGGGACAGATGGGAAGGGGAATCAGGGAAAGTTTAGTTGATGACGGGTACTCTTTAAGGTTTTTATAAATGAGCCTTTTGCCAATATGAAGTATTTAAAGGAAAACTGTCAGCTTTCTCCCCCCAGTACTGGCTGGTAGTGCGGGGGACGTTTATCAGATTGATCCTTACCGTGCCCGGATCCGCCACAACGTTTGGCTCTAATCTAATATTTTCGGGATATGCTAATGAGGTGGTAACTGGCATCGGCCAGGCTAACTGGCACTCTGACACCAGTGCTGCCGGCCGCAGCGCCACCCAGCTCATCAATATTCCTCCCCTCCCTCCGCCTCTCCCTCTTCTCCCCTCTCTGTAATGAAGAGAGACCTCGTCCAGGAGCTCAGGAAGAAACGAAAATGTCCAGCGCTTGCCTTAGGATCAATTCTTTCATTGATACACCAAGGTAGACATACAGGAACACGGTAAAAGTGACGCGTCTCGGCTTATACTAGAAAGCCTTAGTCATATTACTAAGGCTTTCTAGTATAAGCCGAAACACGTCACTTTTACCGTGTTCCTGTATGTCTACCTTGGCGTATCAATAAAAGAATTGATCCTGAGGCAAGCGCTGGACATTTCCGTTTCTTCTTATATAATAAAATGGCTCCAATATACTGAATGCTGTGGGGCTGATATGCAAATATTTCCAGGGCTGGTTTTCATTCCCAGTCCGACCCTGATTCTGCTTGATGTTCAGGTTATACTTGCTGCTTAAATGGGCACTGTCACCAACTTTTTTTTTTTATATGTTGTAGTACTTATCTACTACAACATATCTCTAATATAGTTTACATTTTTATTTAATTAAAATGTTTTAATTTACATTTGAAAACCGGTCACTAGGGGTCTCCCTCCTAGTGGCCGGCTGCAGCCTGGTGTGACGTCACACCTGAATTCGGACCGATGCCGGCCGGGAAATCGGTCCGAATTCAGTCAGGCTGTGCTCGCTCCCTGCCTGTCAGTCACACAGGCGGGAGCGATCGCTGAGAACATTGGCTCCCCTGCTCCCTGGCCTCGCACACCGGCCCCGCCTCCCGGCATTCAGTCGCTGCTGCCAGTATCCACCTCACACCAGACTGTCCTGCACTTTGGTATGGGGGAGAGCGGGTTGCGTGGTGGGGTTCGGGAAGCGGTGTTAGTGGGTGGGTGGGGGATTGCGTTTGGGTTTCGGGTTGCGCCGCGGCCATGGAAATATATTGTTTTTAACACAGGGTGCCTCCAGTTGTTTCACCACTACAACTCCCAGCATGCCCTGACAGCCAATAGATGTCAGGGCAAGCTGGGAGTTGTAGTGGTGAAACAGCTGGAGGCACCCTGTGTTAAAAACAATATCTTTGTAGAAGAACTAAGGGCGGAAGTGTCAGCCCCAGCAGGCATCAGTGACGTCGCGCCTGCTGGGGAAGTCTGCCTGGTAGTGAGCAAACTACCAGGCAGACAAAAAGGGCTTTTTAATATAGTAAAAAAAATTTTTTTTTTCTTTAATTTTTAACAAGGCCTCTGCAAAATGAAAGAAGCGATCTGATTGGTTGCTATGGACAACTGAGCAACTTTTCCTTTGCACAGGTTTTGATAAATCTCCCCCACAATGCCTATATGTCTAAACACTGTAAGGAACTTGTTCACTCTGTCTGAATAAATGCAATCCTTGATATTGGACAAAGGATCATTTACAAAACATTATTTTAAAAGTTTTTAGAGCATGTTTTTAGTAGTGTTGAGCGGCATAGGCCATATTCGAATTCGCGAATATTCGCGAATATATGGACGAATATTCGTCATATATTCGCATATTCGTCATATTCTCGTTTTATTTTCGCATACGCGAAAATTAGAACATGCGAAAATTTGTACACGCGAAAATTCGCATATGCAAAATTAGTGTACGCGAAAATTCGCGTATGCGAAAATTAGCATATGCTAATTTTCGCATATGCGAATTTGCGCACGCCAGTCTCACACAGTAGTATTACAGCCTTCTTTACACCACACAAGCTGGAAGCAGAGAGGGGTGATCACTGTGATGTGTACTGTGAAGAAAAAAACCCAAAAAAAAACGAATATTCGTAATTACGAATATATAGCGCTATATTCGCGAAATTCGCGAATTCGCGAATATGCGATATTCGCGAATAATATTCGAATTGCGAATATTTGCGAGCAACACTAGTTTTTAGTGTATTTAGTGTAATTTCATATTCCTGCATTGACATACAAGGCAAATTAATAACAATGAAAATGCATTTTTTTAAACATTTCTATTAACATGGCCAACACTGTAAATGTAAGTTGATTTCTTTTAGCTGTCTCAGTCCTTTTGTGAAGGGAAACTATACTTTTAGACTTCACAGAATAAACTATAAAGTGTCAAGGTAGGAAACTAAATGTCAAGCCAGATAAAAGGAATATGCTACTGTTAACCAGAAGGGGCCCTTATGAGCTCATCCTGCGTAGGTGTACACTTCCCTGCGTTGTAGAATACAGCAATATATTTGGTGCAGGTTTTCATTTGCTGATTTATATTACAGCAGACCTGTCCTGTATAAAAGCACCCCCATTTCTTTTTGACTCCAACTACTTCATAAATGGTGCAAGTACTGTACAGTATAATAATTAGTAACAAATAGTCAATATTTAACAAGCTACGGATTTAATACATTTATTGGGCGCTGTCATGAAAAGAACTTTTGATATGTCTTAAAGACTTTTCAAAAATTTTCATTGGTCGGGATCTGTTTTCAGACTCTGACCTATAAGATCGGACCAGGAGAGGTGCACTTTCTCTCCCAGCTCTGTGTCATGGGACCAGGACGGAGTTTCCTGCCAGCTCATGGACCTCTCTGTTCCAGTTCTACCTGTATACTGCTGCTATTGCTATGGGATCAGAATATGTAGTAATTATATTCCTCCCTTGTGATTGTGTTCACACACTGTTTTTATGGCATCTTTTCTGTGCGTTTGTCGTAACTTGCAGCCTAATTGTGCTTTTTTACTGCAAGTGTTATAAAGTTTATAAAATTACATGATTTTTACTAGAATTTTCGAAAATTGGTAAAAGAAATAAACGCAGCTAAACCTTGGTAAAAATGCATAAAAAATGCAACATGTTCAAACAGCCTGAAAACTTTACTTTCTTTATATGGCAATATTTCTAAAAAACAAAAAAACAAAACACACTTGCTGAATAAAAAAACAAAACACATCAGAACTGGATGTTTTTTTAACTGACCCCAACCCACTTATGAGTCTAATCACTTCATCTGGGTGAACGGCAGGGATGAGACTCCACCCCCTCTATGCAAACCAGAAGCTTTACGGGAAATGTAGGCAGCAATAAAAAATAATTTAAATGTGGAAATACATGCTACAATATGTAAGCTAAGAAAATAAATACATTCCCGTGGTGCTTTGTTAGATTCTTCTTGAGTTGTTCAAAAGTCTGTTAGACTTTATTACTTAGGATCATATGTTCAATTTGTACTGAGGACCTTCATGTCAACTGCATATTTGTTGGATAGGAGTTCAAAATGTTGGCAAAACATTTGTTTGGTACAAAATAAAGTGGACATCAAATATGGTTTCAGGCCTCTAGGAATTATCTGCACATGGCAGTACTCTGTTAGTATAAGTCTCTTAGATTCAGATTCAAAGCTTCTTTTGATATAATCTACTGATAGAATACTTAAAAAAATCCTTGGAACTCCTCCAGTTATTTAATTAATTTAATTTGCATATATAGAAACAGAATTTGTCGGCAGACAAGAATCATTTGGCCTATCTATTCTGTCAAATATTCTAAATCTATAGTTCCTGGCCCTATCTTATATCAAGGATACCATTATGCCTACCCCATGCATGCATACATAGGGCACCCTAGTGGACAATCTAAATTATACCTGGGGTAATTCAGCATTAACACCCCTTTCCAATATACTGTTTACATCTATGAAAAACACTGTTTGCCAGAAATCCAAAGTGTAGGACAGTGCAACATTTTTGGTAAACAATAAACAATGGTTATGGGGATGGCAATGTATGCGTGGTCCTAGCACGACTCATTTAGTAGGTGCTGCCCACACTCGGAATCTCCGGTCTGAATTTTTCTGGCCAGAGACTCCATAGTGTGAACTTAGCCTAAAGCTACCAGTAAAGTTAGAGACTTTCAAACACATATGATATAAAAGCACCACTTTTCATGACCATATACACTTTATTATATTTTATATAGAGATACGTCACTCCCAACAGTGTCGTGGGTGCTGGAGTTAGGAATCCCAATCCTTAAATACGCCTTAATAATAAAACTTTGCACACCACTTATATGCAGTAAAGTAGTTTTACGTTTTATTTAGCAATCCAAAAGCAAAACAGTATGACGTTTCGGTCCTACCAGGACCTTCATCAGATCCGGATTGCTGTGGAGGTAGGAGTATAGAGATCGGCGTACAGCCGGGTGTAGTGGCAATATGAATTGCGACCTATGTGATAGGATAACAGTATGTCAAATGCTATTGGTTGATGCACATATGTAAACCAATACATTGTTACTGAATGTTAAGAGTGCAGAAAACCCAAGGGTCAAAATGCTGCTTACTATGAGCAGATGCTTGTTTAGGCACAATTAATGATCGCACACAGTGGATGCTGTCGTTCTATATTAGAATTTGCTGATTTTGTATAGGGAAGTTAGAGACCATTAGGATTATTTTTTTTTTGCTTGGTGCTGCCCTTACTTTGGATTTCTATGATCTCCAAATCCTTGTAGGAATACTATTGAAGAAGACCATTTAAGACATCTTTGATGTACAAATTGCAATTTTCTTGCCTCTCTTAGGATTAGTTATTATTCATCTACCAGTGTTTCTCTTGCTAAAGCACAATATTAAATTCCCATTTAAGTGACATTTGAAGCTGCAGGAATGTGTTGGTGTGATGTAGATAAATGCAGCTCATTAAGACAAATGTGCCTTTGGTGTCCTGTTGATTTCAAAATTGAGTGTTGCTAATGGGAACAGTGGGAAATTTAAAGTTTGTCTTCCAATAGTAGGTGGTGATGCTTAAAATTAAAGTATGGAAGTATTTATTACTTTAGCTTTTCATATTTCATTCTCTATTTGTCTGTAGGCAACTCAGGAATCATCCATGAAACAGTGACACATTAAGACGGCTCGTCCAGTGACACATTAAGACGTCTGTGTCCTACTAGGAGCTCCTCATGTGCATCATTTTTTTCAAGTTTGATCCCCGTCCAGTCTCCAAGAATGCTTACAGGTACCTAAATCTTCCAGCCTACAATTTGTTGGCTGCTGGTGGGATATTTTGGCAGCAAATCATATATAAAAAATGAAAACACTTAGGAGGTCACTAGTAAAGAAAACAATCTAAATGTGAATGCTGGAGCACTTTGTAAAATTAAATAACTTGTTTTATATTGCTTGTTTGTACGCGTACATAAGCATATGGTAGCATGTCAAAGATACATATGAAATATACAGAATATACAAAATGTCAGTGAGTCTCTGCTGTTAATGTCCTTTGTACACATTAGACATGAGACTTGCTAATGTAACATATATCTCTGACAGATTAAATTAAGGGAGAAAAGGACTGAGCATGTTGGAATTCAGCAGCCTGATCCTTTTTGTTCCCAGTGAGATGACCTGCCCCCCAGAGGAGTCTGTCAGAAGCCCCCCCCCCCCCCACTCCTTTCCATTCTGAATACACGAACAACCGGCTGTATGGTGGACTGGTAGTAAGCGTTCAGCTAACACTTATGTTATGTGTATGACATGTGCATGGCTACCTATAATCTGATAGTGTCTTTCTGGCCTTGGTCCTTATGCTTCTTCACACCATTTTTTTTATTTTTATTATTTTAAATTGGGGCACCACAAAAAAAAAATGTGTGTGTGTGTGTATATATATATATATATATATATATATATATATATATATATATAATGTACTGCATGGTATGGTATTGTTTTTAAATATAGCCAGGACACTGTATGGCTATACAGTGGCACATATTAAAGCCTCCGGGAACCACGGAATACACATACCTCCAGTGTACAGCTCTATGTCTTCGTTTAGAATATAAGTTTAATTTATTATATTATTTTGTGCAGAGTGAAAATTATAATAAGTTTTCTTCTTTCTTTGTTTATTTCTTTTTTTGTTTTTCTATATTTTTTTATGACTGTAATGGTTTAAGATACATTAAATGTATATGTTCTTCTGTACAAGTTATAAGGAATCTTCAACAAGGGGTGTTTGTTTCCGATTTTTTTAGACACCTGAACTGTAGTCTGCTGGTTTGCTGCATGACATAGCAGCGTGGCTTGATGCCTGAAACTCTTCATCATCTCTCTTCTTGTCCTCTTGCTACAATTTGTCTATTCTTGCACTTTAATTGTGGACAGGTGTAGGTCTCTGTTGGGCAACTAAATCAGCTTTTATAGAGCAAAGACTTGCTGAGCGATGCCTTTTCCAAGTAGAGATTATTTTGGCTAGACATCACCTACCGTGTGTGTGAGAGCCAAGTTATAGAGCACTAAGGAGTCTGTCCAAACAGATGGGCTGACAATGTGTGAATAACAGTAGCCACAAGATGGAAGGGATCATCAATGCTCCTTCAATGGGACATATGTACTTTTTAATAACTGTAGATTATTTAGTTACATTGGGAAAGTTTTATGAAAACCTGTGTAGAGGAAAAATGGTGCAGCTGCCCAATATTTGTGTGGCGAAATAAAAAAAACAAATGCCATTAGGCAAATTTTAGGAGGCTCTGTTTCTATGCAGTGCATTTAACGGTAAAATTATCAACTAACCTTTATTCTGTAGGTCCTTACAATTACAACAATACCGAATTAATATAGGTTCTGTTTTATTTTACTAGTTAAAAAATAGAACTTTTCATAAGAAAATTAGGATTCCTAAAACTGTCCTCTTCTAAACTCTTTAATTTTTCTGTATACAGGGCACTTTGAGGGCTCATTTTTTGCATCGTGATCTGTAGTTTTTATCAGTACAACTTTTGTTGTGTGGGACATTTTATACCGTATTTATCGGGGTATACCACGCACCGGCCTATAACACGCACCCTCATTTTACCAAGGATATTTGGGTAAAAAAAGTTTTTTACCCAAATATCCATGATAAAATGAGGGTGCGTGTGTGCGCGTGTATACCCTGATATACCCCCAGGAAAGGCAGGGGGAGAGAGGCCATCGCTGCCCACTTCTCTCCCCCTGCCTTTCCTGGGGTCTAGAGCGCTGCTGTCGGCCCTTTTCACCCCCTGGTTATCGGCGCCGCTGCCCGTTCTGTCCCCCTGACTATCGGTGCCGGCGCCGATAGCCAGGGGTAGAGAAGCGGCGCCGACAGCCAGGGGGAGAGAAGGGGCAGCGGGGCCCCGTTGCCTCCCCCCATCCCCGGTGGCATAATTACCTGAGTCGGGTCCGCGCTGCTCCAGGCCTCCGTCGTGCGTCCCCAGCGTCGTTGCTATGCACGACGCGGCGCTCTGACGTCATGCGTCGCGCCGTTCAGCGCATAGCAACGACGCCGGGGACGCACGACGGAGGCCTGGAGCAGCGCGGACCCGTCTCAGGTAATTATGCCACCGGGGATGGGGGGAGGCAACGGGGCAGCGGCGCCGGCAATGGGTGCCGCTGCCCCTTCTCTCCCCCTGGCTCTCGGCGCCGCTTCGCTCTCCCTGGCTATCGGCGCCGGCACCGATAGTCAGGAGGACAGAACGGGCAGCGGCGCCGATAACCAGGGGGTGAAAAGGGCCGACAGCAGCGCTCTAGACCCCAGGAAAGGCAGGGGGAGAGAAGCGGGCAGCGACGGCCTCTCTCCCCCTGCCTTTCCTGGGGGTGTATCGGCGTATAACACGCACACAGACTTTAGGCTAAAAATTTTAGCCTAAAAAGTGCGTGTTATACGCCGATAAATACGGTCATTTTTTTTTACCACTTTTATAAAAAATTTTCTGGCATGTAAAGTGACCAAAAATTTGCAGTTCCTGACTTTGGTACTTTTTTTTACATTGACCTTGTGGTTCAATTAACATAATATTTTAATAGAACTTTTCTGCATGCGACAATACCACATGTATTTATAGTTTACATTATTACATAGTTCATAAGGTTGAAAAAAGACCAGAGTCCATCAAGTTCAACCTATAACCCTAAAAAAAAAACTCATACTAGAGGTAAAAATTCCTTCCTGACTCCAATATGGCAGTCAGGATAAATCCTTGAATCAACCTTCTGTCCCTATAAATCTAGTATACATAACCAGCAATGTTATTACTCTCCAAAAATGCATCCAGCCCCTTTTTGAACTCTATTATAGAGTTCACCATGACCACCTCCTCCGGGAGAGAATTCCACAGTCTCACTGCTCTTACAGTAAAGAACCCCCATCTGTGCTGGTGTAGAAACCTTCTTTCCTCTAGACGTAGAGGATATACCCTTGTTATTGATACAGTCCTGGGTATAAATAGATCATGGGAGAGATCTCTGTACTGTCCCCTGATATATTTATACATAGTTATTAGGTCTCCCCTAAGCCTTCTTTTTTCCAAACTAAATAACCCTAATTCTGATAATCTTTCTGGGTACTGTAGTCCTCCCATTCCCCGTATTACTCTGGTTGCCCGTCTTTGAACCCTCTCCAGCTCCACTATATCTTTCTTGTACACTGGTGCCCAGTACTGTACACAGTATTCCATGTGTGGTCTGACTAGTGATTTGTACAGCGGTAGAATTATTTCCTTGTCGTGGGCATCTATGCCCCTATTGATGCACCCCATGATTTTATTTGCCTTGGCTGCAGCTGCCCGACACTGGTCACTACAGCTAAATTTACTGTTAACTAAGACTCCTAAGTCCTTTTCCATGTCAGTCGTCCCAAGTGTTCTCCCATATAATACATAATCCCAGCCCAGATTTTTCCTCCTCATGTGCATTACCTTACATTTATCAGTGTTGAACCTCATCTGCCACTTCCCAGCCCAAACCTCCAACCTATCCAGATCCATTTGTAACAGTGCACTGTCCTCTATAGTGTTTACCGCTTTACAGAGTTTAGTGTCATCTGCAAAGATTGCTTCTTTACTGTTCAACCCCT
Source organism: Hyla sarda (assembly GCF_029499605.1). NCBI lineage: Eukaryota > Metazoa > Chordata > Amphibia > Anura > Hylidae > Hyla > Hyla sarda. The sequence continues at coordinate 441,274,483 of NC_079189.1, forward strand.
CTGCAAGGTCATTAATGAATATATTAAATAGGACAGGACCCAAGACGGACCCCTGTGGTACCCCACTAGTAACAGTCACCCAATCAGAATAAGTACCATTAACCCCTTAAGGACGCAGGACGTAAATGTACGTCCTGGTGCGGTGGTACTTAACGCACCAGGACGTACATTTACGTCCTAAGCATAACCGCGGGCATCGGAGCGATGCCCGTGTCATGCGCGGCTGATCCCGGCTGCTGATCGCAGCCAGGGACCCGCCGGCAATGGCCGACGCCCGCGATCTCGCGGGCGTCCGCCATTAACCCCTCAGGTGTCGGGATCAATACAGATCCCGGCATCTGTGGCAGTGCGCGATTTGAATGAATGATCGGATCGCCCGCAGCGCTGCTGCGGGGATCTGATCATTCATAACGCCGCACGGAGGTCCCCTCTCCTTCCTCCGTGCGGCTCCCGGCGTCTCCTGCTCTGGTCTGTGATCGAGCAGACCAGAGCAGGAGATGACCGATAACACTGATCTGTTCTATGTCCTATACATAGAACAGATCAGTATTAGCAATCATGGTATTGCTATGAATAGTCCCCTATGGGGACTATTCAAGTGTAAAAAAAAATGTAAAAAAATGTAAAAGTAAAAGTAAAAAAAAAATCCCCTCCCCCAATAAAAAAGTAAAACGTCCGTTTTTTCCTATTTTACCCCCAAAAAGCGTAAAAAACATTTTTTATAGACATATTTGGTATCGCCGCGTGCGTAAATGTCCGAACTATTAAAATAAAATGTTAATGATCCCGTACGGTTAACGGCGTGAACGAAAAAAAAAAAAAGTCCAAAATTCCTACTTTTTTAATACATTTTATTAAAAAAAAATATAAAAAATGTATTAAAAGTTTTTTATATGCAAATGTGGTATAAAAAAAAAGTACAGATCATGGCGCAAAAAATGAGCCCCCATACCGCCGCTTATACGGAAAAATAAAAAAGTTATAGGTCATCAAAATAAAGGGATTATAAACGTACTAATTTGGTTAAAAAGTTTGTGATTTTTTGTAAGCGCAACAATAATATAAAAGTATGTAATAATGGGTATCATTTTAATCGTATTGACCCTCAGAATAAAGAACACATGTCATTTTTACCATAAATTGTACGGCGTGAAAACGAAACCTTCCAAAATTAGCAAAATTGCGTTTTTCGTTTTAATTTCCCCACAAAAATAGTGTTTTTTGGTTGCGCCATACATTTTATGGCATAATGAGTTATGTCATTACAAAGGACAACTGGTCGCGCAAAAAACAAGCCCTCATACTAGTCTGTGGATGAAAATATAAAAGAGTTATGATTTTTAGAAGGCGAGGAGGAAAAAATGAAAACGTAAAAATTAAATTGTCTGAGTCCTTAAGGCCAAAATGGGCTGAGTCCTTAAGGGGTTAATAACCACCCTCTGTTTCCTATCATTGAGCCAGTTACTTATCCACTTGCACACATTGGCCCTCATTTACTAATGTGAAACCGACAGTTTTTGTCGGGTTGTGCGACCAAATTTGTGTCGCATGGAACAGGGTCTGTTCCATGTTGGGGGTAGTAGTACAGGGGTTGATCGCATCGGATCTCACTTCTGAGACCCGATCCGATCAAAAGTTATTAAAGCAGGGGAGCAGGCGGCATGGTCCGCTCCCCAGCGATGTATGATGCGTTTTACTTTCTTTTTCCCAGCCGGGATCCCTGAATAGCCCGTACTGAGGAGCCATTCAGGGATCCCTGCGAGCTGCGGTGGGGAAAGATATATAGAATCGCTGGGGGGGAATGTATATGTCCCCACAGCTTCTAAATATCTTGCCCCCCCCGCTGCGCAATGTGTCTTGTCCCCCGCCGCGCTATTATATACCCCCCTGCAGCGCATGTGTACACATATATATATATACTATATACCCCCCCTGTACACGTGTGTGTGTGTGTGTGTGTGTGTATATATATATATATATATATATATATATATATATATATATATATACTATATACCCCCTGCATAGCGCTATTATATACCCCCCGCAGTGCATGCAGATATATATTATACATGCCCCCGCACAGCGCATCTATATACACATGCCTCTGAAGCGCTATCAATTACTAATGCAGTGGTTTCCAACTTGCGGACCTCCAGATGTTGCAAAACTACAACTCCCAGCATTTTGGGAGTTGTAGTATTGCAACATCCGGAGGTCCGCAAGTTGGAGACCACTGGCTAATACTTGTCAATTATAGCGCTTCAGAGGCATGTGTATAGAAGCGAAGTGGGGAGCAGACATATAGCGTTATCTGGTCCCCACTTCGCTACAATACACAATCCTCAGCCATCATCGGAGCTGCCCAATCGCCTCCCCCATCCCCGGTGTTATAATTACCTGTTGCCGAGGTCCGAGGTCCGCTATGCTCCTGGCTTCGGTGCTTTTGCTGTGCGCTGTCACTGTGCGCACTGATGGTGACGTCCCCAACGCACGTCGGACCTCGGACCCCGGCAACAGGTAATTATAACACCGGGGATGGGGGAGGCGATGGGGCAGCTCCGGTGATGGCTGAGGATTGTGTATTGTAGCGAAGTGGGGACCAGATAACGCTATATGTCTGCTCCCCACTTCGCTTCTATACACATGCCTCTGGAGCGCTATCATTGACAAGTATTAGCCAGTGGTCTCCAACTTGCGGACCTCCAGATGTTGCAAAACTACAACTCCCAGAATGCTCCTTGCATGCTGGGAGTTGTAGTTTTGCAACATCTGGAGGTCCGCAAGTTGGAGACCACTGCATTAGTCATTGATAGCGCTTCAGAGGCATGTGTATATAGATGTGCGCTGTGCGGGGCATACTTGCGCTGTGCGGGGCATATATAACTTGCGCTGTGCGGGGCATATATAACTTGCGCTGTGCGGGGCATATATAACTTGCGCTGTGCGGGGCATATATAACTTGCACTGTGCGGGGCATATATAGATGCGCTGTGCGGGGCATATATACATGCGCTGTGCGGGGCATATACATGCGCTGTGTGGGGGACATATATACAATTTACCGTGCAACACAATTTCAAACCCGTGGGACACAATTTTTTTCCCATGCGACACATTAGTAAATCAGGGAGATGTTTCACCTTTTTTTTTTTTTTTTTACTCCGAGAACATGCGACACTTTCAGGAAACCCGTGGGACACATTTCCAAACCCGTGCGCCCCCAAAAAAAATTGTCAGCGACAGATTAGTAAATATGGAGATTTTCACTCAGAGAATTCAGGGAAAACACTCAGAGATTAAACCGACTCTTAGTAAATGAGGGCCATTCTCCCCCAGCCCAAACCTTCTCATTTTATACCAACCTTTTATGTGGAACCGTATCAAATGCTTTGGAAAAATCCAGATATGCGACATCCAGTGATTTCCCCATGTCCAGTCTGGAGCTCACCTCCTCGTAAAAGCTGATCAGGTTAGTTTGACAGGACCGATCCCTCATAAATCCATGCTGATACGGGGTCATACATTTATTATTATCGAGATATTCCAAAATAGCATCTCTTAGGAAACCCTCAAACAATTTACATACAACTGAGGTTAAACTAACAGGTCTATAATTCCCGAGGTCACCTTTTGACCCCTTCTTAAATATTGGCACCACATTTGCCATGCGCCAGTCCTGGGGAACAGTCCCTGTCACTATAGAGTCCCTGAATATTAAAAATAGGGGTCTGTCTATTACATTATTTAATTCCTTTAGAACACTGGGGTGAATGCCATCTGGACCTGGTGATTTGTCTATTTAGATTTTTGTAGGCGGCACTGTACTTCTTCCTGGGTTAGACAGGTGACCTGTACTGGGGAGTTTACCTTATCACACTGTATTTCACCTGGCATTTCATTTTCCTCTGTGAATACAGTGGAGAAGAATTTGTTTAACATATTAGCTTTTTCCTGATCCCCGTTTATAATTTCTTCCTCATCATTTTTTAAAGGGCCTACACTTTCATTTTTGACCTTTTTGCGATTTATATAGTTAAAGAACATTTTGGGGTTAGTTTTACTCTCTTTGGCAATTAGTCGTTCTGTCTCTATTTTTGCGGCTTTTATTAGTTTTTTACATATTTTACTTTTTTTTCTATAGCTTTTTAAAACTTCCTCACTGCTGTCCTGTTTTAGTAATTTAAATGCTTTATTTTTGTCATTTATTGCCCCCTTAACATTTTTATTCATCCATATTGTTTTTTTTTTTTTATTTCTGACCCTTTTATTCCCATAAGGTATATACATCTTACAGTGAAAATTTAAGATATTTTTAAAAGTCTCCCATTCAGTGTCAGTATTGCTTTTTTTTGGGGACATTATCCCATTTTATATTGTTAAGGGCTTCTCTGAGTTGATCGAACTTTGCCTTCCTAAAGTCCATTGTTTTTGTGGCCCCTCGAGAGATTCCCTTATTGAAGTTATAATGTATTATATTCTGATCACTATTTCCTTGGTGTCCATCTACTTGCACATTAATTACTCTGTCAGGTACCTTGGTTAATATTAAGTCTAGTAAGGCACCCCCTCTGGTAGGGCCCTGTACCATTTGGGACAGATAATTGTCTTTAGCTATAGTCAGAAACCTGTTTCCTTTATGAGTTTCACAGGTCTCAGTTTCCTAGTTTATATCAGGATAGTTAAAGTCCCCCAATATTATCACATCATTTTGATTTGCTGCCTTGTTTATTTGCCTCAATAATTGATCTTCTGCCTCTTCCATTATGTTTGGTGGCTTATAGCAAACCCCTATCAGAATTTTTTTTATTTTTATCTCCATATATTTCTACCCATAATGACTCCACATCGTTTCCTTACCAAATATCCTCCAGCAGTGCGGCCTTCAAATTGGACTTTACATAAAGATAGACTCCTCCTCCTTTACGTTTTGTCCGATCCTTCCTAAATAGACTATACCCCTGTATGTTGACCTCCCAGTCACAGGTATCGTCCAACCAAGTCTCTGTTATACCTACAATGTCATAATCCTCCTCAGAAATTTTCGACTCCAGTTCGTCTTTTTATTGGTCAGACTTCTGGCGTAAGTCAACATGCACTTCAATGGTGTATGTTTTTTTTTCCTATGATGCCTATCCCTATTAACTATTCTAACCCCTCCCTCCGCTCCACCCCAGGTACATTATTAAGTCCCACACCTCTATCTACACTATCTTCCCCCTCTATGTTGTAGGTTCCCTCCCCCTCAGTCCCTAGTTTACACTCCTCCACCCTTCTAGCCATCTTCTCCCCAAGCACAGCTGTACCCTCCCCATTGAGGTGCAGCCCGTCCCTACGGTAGAGCTGGTAACCAACAGCGAAGTCGGCCCAGTTCTCCATGAACCCAAACCCCTCCTTCATATGCCAGCTTCTGAGCAACTTGTTTACCTCCCTAATCTCCCGCTGCCTCTCTGGTTTGGCTCGTGGTACAGGTAATATTTCAGAAAATACTACCTTGGAGGTCCTTGCCTTAAGCTTGCAGCCTAAGTCCCTGAAATCATTTTTAAGGACACTCCACCTACCTCTTACTTTGTCATTGGTGCCAATATGTACCATGACTGCTGGATCTTCTCCAGCCCCACCCAACAACCTGTCAAACCGATCCACGATGTGCCGAACTCGAGCGCCAGGAAGACAACACACTGTTCGGCGACTTCAGTCTGTCCCCCTAATAATTGAGTCCCCCACTACCAGTACCTGTCTGGCCTGCCCTGCACTCCTCCCTCCCTCCTTACTCGAGCAGACACCCCCCTGGCGGTCAGAGGCAGAGTCCTGCTGCAGTACCGCTAGCTCTGAAGTGGCATCCCCCTCATCTGCCAACCGGGCAAACTTGTTGGGGTGTGCCAGTTCAGGACTAGCCTCCCTGACACTTTTCCCTCCACCCCATTTTCTAACTGTAACCCAGCTAACTGCCTGACTGTCCTGCACCTCCGTCCCACTATCCTCCCCCACCTCTACCCCAGAGAGTACTTGCTCAGTGAGCAGTAGACTCCTCTCCAAGTTGTCAATGCGTCTCAGTGTTGCCAGTTGCTCCTCTAGATCCAGGATCTGGGCTTGCAAATGAACAACTCGCACACATCTCGCACAACAATATGCACCCTCAAAGTGCTGATCAAGGATTGCATACATTGTGAAAGATGCACACTGGACTGCCTTTTCCAACATGGAGGCCATACTAGATTTGGGGATAGCAAAAATTAACAAAAAAAAAATCTAATATTTCAATTTAAACTTCCCGAATTTAAAGTCCCTTAATTTTAAGTCCCCTCACTTTCATACTCACTCACTTGTATACTTCACACTTTTGTATACAGACACACAATCGCTAGCTCAGACAATCACTAGATATACTTGGTTTTATAGTTACCAAACAGCACCTTTTTCTTCACAGCCTGGAAGTGAATGCAAGGGCTTATTGTATTTGAAAAATGGGAAAGCATTCTCAATGCTGGCGTTGTGGGGTGGGTTTGGGTACGGTGTTCCATATTTTTTGGTCCTGCCCTCTTATCGGGGACTACTGGAAAATGGTAAAGCAATTGGTGTCCGATACTTTGGGTGTCTCGATCCCGCTAGATCCCCGTATATAACTGCTGTCCATGACAAGATCTTCTATAGCGCTTGACTATACATTAGCTGTCACACAGTGCCTGGTATTTTCTGCTGTTTCTGAGTAACTGAAATAACCACTTTTATACTATCAAGGTATGCAAAATACCATCTCTGAACGCACAACAACTTGAAGGAGATCCACTACAGAAGCAACTGGACAAAGATTGTGACCAGACTAGGATTAAAGTGTGCTACCTGACTAGATCTATAGATCGGTAGGGCTCTGAATCCTCAGATCCCGACCAATCCAAACTTTTAACGTTTTGTAAAATTTGTATAATGACAGGGATAACTTACACAAACTATTTTTTAAGTGACACTACTGTGCACTACATGTAAAAAAAGAAAATGGCGGGGGCGCATGCGTGCAGCTCACGAGTGCGGACGTAGGTGATGTGAGCTCCGTTCCCGCCATGCCGTATTAAGCTCCTCTTAGCGCCCTAACTGCTCCACAAGCGACAGGACTGACCGTGAGACTCCACCATGTCCTCCAGATGAAGCAGGCAGCAGAGACAGAAGATTTCGGGGAGATTATCCCAGTCAATCCCCGAGCTGTTCCGCGCCTCACCGGCCTCCAAGATGGTGCCGGTGTCTCCTCCACCGGAAGGAGCGGCCGCAGTACAGCTTTCGCCTGCTGATATGTACCGGAGCATCCAGAAGTTGTTCCGCACCGAACTCCAAAAGGCAGTGAGTGACTTTTCCCAGCAAATTCAAGCGCTGGGTCAGCGGGTGGCAGACAATGAAAATCGTCTGGATGAGCTGGCAGACGCGGCCGAGGCTGATCGCCGTGACATAGATGCCCACGCTGACAAACTTGAGGCTCTGGAGCTTAAATTAGAAGATATTAAAAATCGCCCTAGGAGAGCTAATCTCCGTATTAGGGGCTTACCTGAGACCACCACCGACCTTAAGGGGACTGTTACGTCACTGTCACCTCCCTCAGACTGCTCCTGAACTGCTCCATATGGATAGGATTCACAGGGCCCTGGCCAGGCCACGAAACCCTGACACTCCCTGCAATGTTGTGCTCAAGCTGCACTATGCTGAGGTTCGGGACTTGATCTTGTCGGCTACAAGGAATGTCTCTGGCTTGCCTGATATGCCACCGGAGGTCCGGATTTATTCAGACCTGGCCCCTTCCACACTGGAGAGGAGGCGCACCATGTTACCCTAGCCCTACAACGTGAACAGATTAAGTACCGGTGGGGATTCCAGTTTTCCCTTTCTTTCTAAGTTGGTTCCCGCAATTATATGGTCCGCTCTCTGGCCGTGGCCAGGGAGGCCCTTCTTAAAGAGCGCATCGCCTGGTCTGATGTACCCCCATTGCAGCAACGACAGGGCCGCCCTGCCCGCGCCTGGACTGTGGTCCCTTCAACTACTCGCCTGGCGGTGACCCTGCCTTGGGCTGAAGAGCGGGTTACCTGACTTCCATGTGTTCTTTTACCCCTGGTTGGACTGGTGAACTATGTTTTTAGTTTTATTGCTCAGCCCCTGTCCCTTATTTTCATGTAGGAGTAGGTAGTGGCTGGATTGCATGCCCTCTCGACACCCAAGATGGAAGTGTGTCACTCCACTCAGGAGTGGGTAGTGACTTTCCATGTCCTTTTCCTTGTTTTTTGTTTTGTTTTGTCTTTCATGTTTGTTTTGTGAATTGTTTTTGGTATGCCGCTAATGCTCACAGGCTGTTATGAGCTCTCAGGGAGTTCTGAATTACTTTTTATTGGTCCGGGGTTGTATCTGTGTATAACTACTGCTATGTGTGGGGGATGTTTAGCCTTATGTGTACTTCGGGGTAATGTGTCATATTATTTCCCATAATGTGAGGGTACTCGACTCCCCCCCCGAGGCGCTGGAAAGCATTTAAGGGTTATATGAAAATTAAGCCTGACATTATATGTATATAGGAAACTCGCTTTACTCCTTCTTCCTTTCCCTCCCACCTTCATCCTGCCTACTCTAGGTTTTATCTTTCCTCTTTTCCTTCTAAGTCTTGAGGGGTCGCAGTATGCTTTCATAACTCCTTTCCCTTTGAAGTGTCCTCTGTACAGACTGACCCTGAGGGTCGTACCCTTATTATATTAGGTACACTGTATGGTAAGACTGTATGCCTGGTGAACTCCTACGTGCCTAATGTTGACCCTATTTCCTTTTTTCTTTCTTTATGTACTAGCCTGTCCTCCTTTTCTTATGATGTACTTCTTTGGGCGGGTGACTTTAACTTCATATTGAATGGCAAATTGGACCGGTCCTCTAATGCTCCCTTTAGACGCTCCAGTACCCAGCACCGTGCCCTGTTAGATCAGTTTCGCTCGTTGTCCCTTGCGGACACATGGAGGGAGTAAAATGGCTCCACCCGTGGATACTCATATTATTCCCCCTCCCACCATCAATATTCCCGCATTGACTGGATCCTTACTAATACTTCCGCTCTACCTTACCTGTTGTACTTGTGGGTCGCCCTGCCACTCCGTCTAGCTGGAGACTGAATGAGGCTCTTCTGTCCAATCCAGCGGTGAAACAACAGGTCTCTGACTCTCCGAAGTTGTATTTTGATGTTAACTCGACTCCTGATCGTGATCCTATCTGGGTGTGGGCGGCTCACAAGGCCCACATACGTGGTACCTTCATTGCCATAGCCTCTGGTATTAAGAGTGATCGGGATAAATATATTACAGTCCTGGAACATAGACTGTCTAAGTTGTCCCTTGCTCACCAGTTAAACCCCTCTTTGTATCTCTAAAAGGCTCTCCGTGACACTAAGCTGAAGTTGGGTGGAGCAGGCAATCCGTTGGACGGGAACACTTTACTACCGATTTGCTAATAAACCGGACCGGTTGCTGGCCCGCCAGCTGAGACGGAGACGTATGCTTAACTATGTACACAGACTGTAAATTCACCCAGGTTCGTACTCTTTGCACCCCCAACACATCTACAAGGCTTTCTATGATTTCTATTCCCGTCTTTATTCTGAGCCGCACCCTTCGCCAGACTTCTCTTCTTGTTGTCCTCTTTTCTTTCTTCCGCTAATCTTCCTTCTCTCACCCCTGATGATAGAGAGGCCCTGGGAGGCCCTATAACTGTGGTGGAAGTCGCTGACACTATTTCTGGCCTTAAGCTAGGGAAAGCCCCGGGTCCAGATGGACTGTCGGCCCCTTACTACAAAAAATGTGCCCCCGTCCTACGTCCTACTACCCCATTTAACCTCCTTATATAACAAGATGTTTTCTGCTTCTTCCCTTCCTCCTGAATACTTGGATGCCCATATTACAGTCATCCCCAAACCCCAGAAGGATCCCCAATTAGTATCCAACTACAGGCCAATTTCCCTCATCAACCTTGATACTAAAATTTTAACATCTATCCTGGCCCATAGACTTAACACCATCCTCCCCCGTCTTATCCATGCCGATCAAGTCGGGTTTATCCCGGGCCGTCAAGCCCCCGATAACCTCCGTAAGGTCCTGGACATTCTCCATTGGAGCTCCTCGACCTCTACGCCCCTACTGGCCTTGGCCCTCGATATCGAGAAGGCCTTTGACAGTGTAACCTAGCCCTATTTGTTTGGTTTGCTCCATTCCATGGGTTTTCCGTGTTCCTTTGTACATATTCTCAGCTTGCTGTACTCCGCTCCCTCTATGTTTCTTAAGTTGCCCGCCACTACTCCCTCCCCTGTTAGGATCCACCGTGGTACCCGCCAGGGGTGCCCCCTGTCGCCTGCTCTTTTTGCGCTGGCGATGGAGCCCCTGGCGGCCACTATCCGTGTACTGTAATATTCTGTCTGGCCATCTTGAACCACAATAAACTTGGTTTTGTTTGTTGCAAAAAAAAAAAAAAAGAAAATGGCAGCAGCACACTTGGTCAACAAAATGGAGGCTCTTAGCGCACTTTTTGATCAAAACGTGTCCCCCCATCCACCACGCGGAGGTGGCCTCATATCGGATGGGACCTTAAACATTCACTCACCTCAGGCTGGGTGACATGCTGGATCCTCTAACAACCCAAAACCACCTCCTGTGAAATAGGGGAGGGAATGCATGGCTACAGAGGGAGCCACTCCCCCCAAATTGCACAGCAAAAAAAAAAAGACAAATTTTTTTTGTCTACTACTGTGCACTACAATGCATCCCTGCGTGTATGTGACCAATATGTATATCATTAACCCCATGATGACTACCCCACATTAACTAATGGCTGTAGAGCTTGTTCTTGTGCCTGCAGCCATTAATAAATGTGGTTAAATTTTACAGCTCTGCCATGCTTGCATCGAAAGCTGTCATCAGGCCTGTATATTCAATTCCATGTCAGTAAAACTCCCTAAACACAGCACTCATATTGCGCACTATGCTCCCATTTAGGCACTAGCTGGGAAAGCCTGTGACATCAGTAATGATGTCACAGGGCTTCCCTCTGCTTTGAGTCATACAGAGAAGATGCCTCTCCTCTCCATGCCTAACTATACAGATAACTGGTAACAGTAATCTAATGGGCTGTTACTGTTATTAGTGCTCTGTATAGTGAGACAGCAAGGAAGAAAAAAAAATGAATAAAGAAAATATATGTGTATATATATATATATATATTTTTAAAAAATCGGTCTGCTATTGTTTAACTTATTAATAACATAGAAACAGTGCTGTTAATCCCAGTACTCATCCCAGTAGCCGTCTACTGGGATGTCTATTGAAGATGTGCATAAGTTATAAGCTGACTTGGACGCACTGGAGTGTCTGGGCATCCTCTTGGCAAATGAGGTTTAATGTGGATGAATATAATGTTATGCATCTGGGTACAAAAAATCTGCATGCATCGCATGTCCTAAAGGGAGTAAAACTGGGAGAGTCACTGGTAGAGCAGGATCTGGGTGTACTTGTAGATCATAGACTACAGAACAGCATGTAATGTTGAGCAGCTGCCAGCAGGATATTATCATATATTAAAAAAGGCATTGACTATTTTGTTTCACTTTACTTTGTTGATATGCTACTGTCATTGATTGCGGGGTCCCGCCACTGGGAATCCCTGCAATCTCTCCTGCAGTAGTACCCTATGTCATCTGCTGCACGAAGCAAACTTCGCTCCTTGTCTAATGACGGGCGATACAGGGGCTGGAGGATCGTGATGTCACGGCCCCGCCCCTCGTGACATCACATGCAAGTCTATGATGGATGCCACACCCTTTCCCATAGGCTTGCATTGAGGGGGCGGAGCACGACATCACAATCCTCCGACCCCTGTATCATCTGTCATCAGGCACGGAGTGAAGTTCGCTCCATGCACAAGATGATGGGGTGCTGCAGGAGAGATATGGATATGGGTTGAGATGTCTAGGGGTGGGGTACCCCTTTAAATCATCCCCTCCCCCTTTGCTATTTTCAAATAAAATCATATAAACAAAAATAAACAGAAACCTACATGGTATCGCGGCATGTATAAATTTACAAACTATAATATATATATATGAAATAAAACTTTATCAAACCACACAGTCAATGGCGTAAACAAAACTGGCAAAAATGGTACCCATAAAAATACAGCCCTGTATACAGAAAAATAAGTGTTATATGAGTCAAAATTTTAGGCCTACTAATTTTTTTACAAAAAGTTCAAATTTATAGTAATAAAATAAAACAGGCTATGTAAATTGGGTATCGTTGTAATCATATGGACCTATTGAATAAAGATATTGGCCCTTATTTACTAAGAGTGGAGTGTAGGTTTCTTTGTGGTTTTTATTTCCCTACAATTTATTTTCCACGGTATTTACTAAGGTTTCCCTACATTTTCCACTTTCCCTACATTTTGCTTTTTTTTTACACATGCTCTGATCTGTATGGTTTTCCTCAGCTCAAATCCACCACATTTTCTGTGGAAACCTTAGTAAATATGTTGTTTTTTTGTGAAAATGTCGGGAACACGCCCCTTTTTGGAGACCACGCCACTTTCCCAGCGGTCACGCCCCCTTTACAGGTTTTCTTAGCAAAATGGAGAGTTAGTCGGGGTTTTTTCAATTCTGGCGCAGACAGAATTTCTGGCACAATGCGACAGATTCTGGCGCACAACCCGACAAAACATGTTGGGTTTGCAATAGTAAATGAGGGTCATTGTGGGTTTTTTTGTTTCGGTTTTTTTTTTTTAACAAAAAGTGCTCTGCGTAGAAATGGAAGCCCCCAAAAGTTGTGAAATGGCCTTTTTATTTCAACTTCACCCACAAATCTCTTTTTTGTTTCATCATAGATCTGGTGCTAAATGAGTTATGTAATTACAAAATGCAATTGGTGGCGCAAAAAGAGCCTTCTCATGGGTCTGGAGCAGAAAAAAGTAAGCATTATGAAAAAGTGCAAGAATAGCTGCATCCTTAAAGGGTTAAGGAACTGTCTATATCAGGAGCTGGTCACAGCAAAAACAGTTGAGTGCTTCAAAAAAATACTTAGATACAGTACTTTGTAGAAGAAAATAACATTAAAGTGTATGTAGAAGTGTAAAATTCTTGTAAACTCTGGTTGCCCACATGTCCTCCCCTTTAATCCACCTATAACCCTCTCCTTTATCTACCCATACTCTTCCCCCACCATCTCTATTTCCTTTGTCCGCAGAGAAATCTACACCCCTCACGGAATGTAATAAGGGGTGCAGTGGGCATTTACACCCCACTGGCGTTTGACAGACTTTTGGAACAGAGGTGTAGTTTCCAAAATGGGGTCACATGTGGGGGAGGGATCCACTGTTCTGGCACCATGGGGGCTTTGTAAACGCACATGGCCTTAAATTCCAGCCAAATTCTCTCTCCAAAAGCCCAATGGCGCTCCTTTTCTTCTGAGTCCTGTAGTGCGCCAGCACAGCACTTTACATCCACACATGGGGTATTTATATACTCAGAAGAAATGGTGTTACTAATTTTGGGTGGCTTTTTTCCTATTACCCCTTGTGAAAATGAAAAATTTGGGATAACACCAGCATTTTAGTGAAAAAAATTTTTTTTTCATTTTCAACGAAAATTCTTCAAACACCTGTGAGTAGTTAAGGCTCACTATACCCCTTGTTACGTTTCATGAGGGGTTTAGTCTCCAAAATATGGTGAAATGTTTTGTTTTTTTTAGTGTTTATGTCAGAACAGCTGTAACAATCAGCCACCGCTGTGCAAATCACATGAAATGTACATAGTGCGCTCTCACTCCTGAGTCTTCTTGTGCATCTGCAGAGCATTTTACGTCCACATATGGGGTATTTCTGTACTCAGGAGAAATTGTGTTACAATTGTGTTTTTTTTTCCTTTTACGTCCTGTGAAAATAAAAAGTATGGGGCAACACCAGCAAGTTAGTGTAAAAAATTTTTTTACAATAACATGCTGAAGTAGACCCCAACTTTACCTTTTCATTAGGGGTAAAAGGAGAAAAAGCCCCCCAAAATTTGTAACACAATTTCTCACGGAAATACCGTATATGTGGCCCTAAACTGTTTCCTTGAAATACGACAGGGCTCCGAAGTGAGAGAGTGCCATGCGCCTTTGAGGCCTAAATTAGAGATTTGCATAGTGATTCCCAAACAGGATGCCTCCAGCTGTTGCAAAACTCCCAGCAAGCCTGGACAGTCGATGGCTGTCTGGCAATACTTGGAGTTGTTGTTTTGCAACAGCTGGAGGCTCCATTTTGGAAACAGTGCCGTACCAGATGTTTTTCATTTTTATTGGGGAGGGGGGGGAGTAGACTGTGTAGGGGTATATGTATATGTAGTGTTTTACTCTTTATTTTGTGTAGTGTTTTTAGGGTACATTCACACAGGCGGGGGTTGAAAGAGAGTTTCCCGCTGGGAGTTTGAGCTGCAGCGGAAAATTTGCTGCATCTCAAACTTGCAGTGAGAAACTCGCTGTAAACCCTTGCCCCATGTGAATGCAAGCCTCCAGCTGTTGCAAAACTACAACTCTCAGCATGCAGTGACAGCAGGACATGCTGGGACTTGTAGTTATGCAACAGCTGGAGGCACACTGGTTGAAAAACACTGAGAGTTTGTTACTTAACTCAGTGTTTCCCAACCGTGTGCCTGCAGCTGTTGCAAAACCACAACTCCCAGCATGCATGGTCTGTCGGTGCATGCCGGGAGTTATAGTTTTGCAACAGCTGGAGGCACAAAGGTTGGGAAACACTGAGTTAGGAAACAGACAATGTTTCCCAACCAGTGTGCCTCCAGTTGTTGCAAAACTTAAATTTCCAGCATGCTCAGACAGCCAAAGGGCATGCTGGGAATTGTAGTTTTGCAACAACTGGAGGAGAACCGTTTAGAGACCACTGTGTAGTGGTATCCAAACTGTAGCCCTCCCGATGTTGCAAAACTTCAACTCCAAGCATGCCCAGACAGTCCAGGCATTCTGGAACTTGTAGTTCGGCACCATCTGATGGGCCAGATATTACAGAACTACAACTCCCAGCATGCCTGGACTGTCTGGGCATGCTGAGAGTTGTAGTTTTGCAACATCTGGAAGAGCACAGATTGGAGACCACTTCACAGTGGTCTCCAAACTGTGGCCCTCCAGATGTTGCAAAACTACAATTCCCAGCATTGCCGGACAGCCAAAGGCTGTCTGGGCATGCTTGGAGTTGTAGTTTTTATAACTCCTAGAAGCAGCAGTGAAGATCACTTTACAGTGATCTTCACTGCTTCCTCTGATGCCGATGCTGCCTGCCGCCGGTCCCAGGTAAGTGCCGCTGGGTCCCCCCCCCCCACCACCACCACCACCACATTGTCCCCCGCAGGTCTCGGGATCCTCTTCTTCTGCTCTGCCCGGACTTCTAGGGGCGGGCAGAGTGGGGGATCTGAACTTTCACCCCCCCAGTCAGCTGAGACACTGTGATTGGTCCACAGGGACCAATCACAGTGATCGCTGACCACGACCTTTCACAGATGGTCCTGGGGGGGCTTGCAGAAGTTGTGTCCCGTTGGTAACCGCGGGAGTTCTGCCTGTTTACCCGTGCGATGCCGGCCATCCCCAGGTTAACTGAATGGCTCATAAAAACGTCAAGAGGCACAAACTACCAGCATAACATGAAGTTTATATAAATCATTCTGCGGGAAGGGGTTAATTGATAAAAGGCCTGTAAAAGAACCGTTCTGATTGGTTGTTAAGGGCAACTGCACCACTCTACAAACCTCTACACAGGTTTTGATAAATCTTCCTCTGTATGCTTATTCTTACAATTTTTCCAAGAACTATTGTGCCGCTCAGCAGTCTTTGGAACCAAATAAATCTTGTTTTATTTCTGTGTCTTGGAAGGAACAAGGTTGGTGATGATTTTACTGGGAAAAGAAAACTAAGCCTTAATTGAGATTAAGCCCATAACGTATTAGCGATAACACAAGTCAGGTCAATAGTCTCTGTAGTTCATTATTTACAGCAACAT
The DNA here is from genome assembly GCF_029499605.1 of Hyla sarda. NCBI lineage: Eukaryota > Metazoa > Chordata > Amphibia > Anura > Hylidae > Hyla > Hyla sarda. Next base: position 441,290,524 of record NC_079189.1, read on the forward strand.
GGAGCTTCATGCAGAATGTTTTTCTTATAATTACTTTTGGAATAATGGGGAATAAGAGATGAGGGAAAATTATCTGATATCAGCGAATCCTTTCAATAATTAAAAAAGAGAAATTGCTGAGGAACATGGGCCGTCACATCAAATCCCTTTGTTTGCCCTTTAGTCACCTGAATTTTCTGCACACATTGTCAATCTGTCAGTCTCACATTTCCCCTCATTAGTTGTTAGGAGATTAGCAATGGCTGGGTTTTCCTAGTACTGTAGAAAATTAGTTTCCAGCTACATTGTGAACTGTGCACATTGATTTTCAACTTTCTTAACGTAAGACATTTTTCTTCCAGGTGTTTATCAACATTTATAAATGTAAACTCCGGGCAAAGTTTGTATAAAAAACCGAAGCATACTTCTAACTTACATTTGTTAGTATTTTATTCAACTGAATTGTATGCAGGTTAAAGAAGCACTCAGTTTTTTTCTATATCATGCACACTCACCATCACTAGTCCTACAGTACCATTTGTTTTGTCCCAGCACAGCTTTACCTATGCATTTCATTTCATGTGATCACTGTTTTGACTCTTCAAATCTTCCAGTACCCAATAATTATCTACCAGATCCCTCATACTAGCTCCCAAACGCCTCCCAGCTACATCTGTTATTTCTATTTTACATTATGACCATAGGTTATTGCAGTGTTCAGAGCGTAAGAATTTTACTTTAGAATACCCTAAAAACTCAGCTTTCCTTTTTTTTAAATTATTTTTTTTTATAGCTTGTTAAGATATAAAAGCCTAAGTGTGATTGGTTGTTATTGGAAAACTAGATAAATTGATAAATCTGTGCCATTGTTTGATCTTTAAAGGGGTACTCCAGTGAACAATATTTTTTTTAATCAACTGGTGCCAAAACAGATTTGTAAATTACTTCTATTTAAAATCTTAATCCTTCCAGTACTTATCAGCTGCTGTATACTACAGAGGAAGTTCTTGTCTTTTTAAATTTCTTTTCTGTCTGATCACAGTGTTCTCTGCTGACACCTCTGTCTCAGCAACTGTCCAAAGCAGGATAGGTTTGCTATGGGGATTTGCTCCTGCTCTTGACAGTTCCTGAGACAGACAGAGGTGTCAGTAGAGAGCACACTTTCATCCACCATAAGGTGATTTTAGTACATACCTTCCATATAGTAATGGACATGCTTAGGAGGAATTTTTGCTTGTCTTGGGCTAAATGGTTATGTTGTGATATTACCATAATACTGTGGCTTGCTCTTTGTGAATTGGTATTTCTTTTTTGAGTTTTCTTCTTTGCCTACAAATCCCATAATTCCATTTTCCTTCCTCTTACACATCAGCCACCCCACGCATTGAAACATAAATGAGCTTCATCTATTCAAAAGACCTGTGGTTTCCAATCAGGGTGCCTACAGCTGTTGCATTAGTTGCAGATTGATCCCTCCACCCATTGAAGCAGACAGTCTCCCTGTCATCAGCTGACTAGTGAGTCAGGTCTCGGCCGCACTGCAACCTGGGAAAAATCTGAGACAACAGTAATTTTGTATGCTGTTAAAAATAAATATTGGGGTGAAAATCACATAAGAATTGTGAGAAAACCATCACACACAGGTACAGACACTATATTATGAACTACACTAACTTTACAGCTCCTGTAGCATAGTCAAATAAAAAAAAATCCTGGAATTCCCCTTTAAAAATTAGTAAATAGATATCTCTATTCATTGTTTACCGATTTGCTGTGATTTAAGTTTTTTTTTTTTTTTGGAGCAAGGTGGTTAGTGTTCAGTTTTTTCAAGGTGCAGTGAAAATAAAAAAATAAGCTGTAGTCACCTGCTCCCATCCCCTGTTGGTGCAGTTTTCACAGTGGTTCCTGTGATGTTTGGTTCTTGAAGAAAATGCCTCCTCATCCAATCACTGGTCACATCAGTAAGCTGCCTTAGCCATTGATTGGCTGAATGGGAAGTATCTTCAGGAACAAAACATCACACCAGAACCAGAAAGAATTGGAGTGCAGCAGGGACCAGGCATCATCAAAATTGCGGTGATGGAGCATCAAAACTGGTCAGTATGGCTTTTAAAAAAATGTTTTCACCGAAGCACCTGCATTTAAAAAAAAAATCTTTCCCAGAAAAATTATTAAGGTAACTACTTATATGTAAGCTACAACATTATAAGCACTTATTATTGTCTTTATAGATACCATGTACGCTACACAGAGGAGCATGGTCACAATTCTAGATGCTCAGCATCATTGCAATTTAACATCATACATATTAGAAAAAGGAAAGTTTCTGTTGTTCCTTTTATTACCTGTTTTGCACTGCTTGTCTATTTTTTGTAAGGCTTGTCTATATTTTTTTTTTGTAAGCTTTGCACTTTTTATGCAAAAGCTGAAAACTTTGGCTCATACAAGGGCCAAACTTTTGAAACAACCCATAAGCTGTCAGTCCACTATTCGGTACTCTGATTTATTCTTAATTTACAAACTAAGTGTAAAGTGAGTACAAGATTAAGTAAGGGAAAATACACTAATCCCATGTGGTCGCATTCGCATCACACCCTGGGAAACGGCAATGGAACTCGACAAAACCTATTTTTAAATCATTGGGGGAGATTTATTAAAACATATTTAAGAAATATTGTCCAGTTGCCCATAGCAAACATTCAGATTGCTTCTTTTATTTAAAAAAAAGTCCTCTGCAAAATGAAACAAGTGATCTGATTGGTTGCTATGGGCAACTGGGCAATTTTTCCTCTCGACAGGTTCTGATAAATCTCCCCCATTGTGTTTACCACAAGGTAGCTGTTACGCCGAGCGCTCCGGGTCCCTGCTCCTCCCCGGAGCGCTCGCGGCGTCCCTCTCTCTGCAGCGCCCCTGTCAGACCCGCTGACCGGGAGCGCTGCACTGACATTGCCGGCGGGGATGCGATTCGCATAGCGGGACGCGCCCGCTCGCGAATCGCATCCCAAGTCACTCATCTGTCCCGGTCCCCGGCTGTCACGTCCTGGCGCGCGCGGCTCCGCTCCTTAGGGCGCGCGCCAGCTCTTTAGATTTAAAGGGCCAGTGCACCAATGATTGGTGCCTGGCCCAATCAGCCTAATTAGCTTCCACCTGCTCCCTGGCTATATTACCTTACTTCCCCTGCACTTCCTTGCCGGATCTTGTTGCCCTTGTGCCAGTGAAAGCCTTGCCTTGAGTGTTCCTAGCCTGTGTTCCAGACCTCCTGCCGTTGCCCCTGACTACGATCCTTGCTGCCTGCCCTGACCTTCTGCTACGTCCAACCTTGCTCTTGCCTTATCCCTTGTACCATGCCTATCTCAGCAGTCAGAGAGGTTGAGCCGTTGCCGGTGGATACGGCCTGGTAGCTACCGCCGCTGCAAGACCATCCCGCTTTGCGGCGGGCTCTGGTGAAAACCAGTAGCAACTTAGAACCGGTCCACCGGCACGGTCCACGCCCATTCCTCTCTGACACAGAGGATCCACCTCCAGCCTGCCGAATCATAACAGTAGCCTATTGGATCCCACTTTAAAGGGGTTGTGCGCTGCCCTGCCTTTCGGAGCTCCGCTTGCAGCGTCCGGAAGTTCATTACTCCGAACGCTGTGTGCGGGCTTCTGTGTTCGCGGCCGCCCCCTCATGATGTCACGCCCGCCCCCTCAACCAAAGTCTATGGGAAGGGGGCGTGACAGCGGTCGCGCCCCCTTCCCATAGACTTTCGTTGAGGGGGCGGGCGTGACTTCATGAGGGTCCGGCCGTGACGTCACGAGGGGGCGGCCGCGAACACGGAAGCCTGCACACAGCGTTCGGAGTAATGAACTTCCGGACCCTGTGAGCGGAGCTCTGAAAGGCAGGGCAGCGCACAACCCCTTTAAGCCAGTGGGTTCTATTGGACATTAGTAATAATTGTGAGAAAAAAATCTATTTCATTTAGGTCATGTCATTATTCTAATAATTTGTATAGTAGCTTTTAAGTATGACCGACTCGACGTGTTCTACTTGTTAGCTCTTGTTCTACCTATTACAAATTTATTCAGTGTTTCCCAACATTTCAATTTCCATTTTATTTTTTAATATTATCTCAACATAGATTAACATATTTTGGGAACACAATTCCTGTTATATAATATCTTTTTTTTAAATCTAGAACCTATAGTCAACAATTCATTACTTTTGAAAATATGCTGTGTGTGCAACATTAGAGTATATACTGTTCTGCTTTTTTAGTCCTAATAGTACAGAATTACTGCTATTCCGTGAGATATCTCAGAGAACCAGCAGCATATTTACCAAGCTGTTCTCTACATACTGCATTGCTGCAATCCACTCAGCAGAGCTGTAGTTATATTCATTATGTCACTCATCCTCTTCTAAGACCCTTTGAACATCCTTTTATCTGTGCTCATTGCTGGCACCCTGCTCCTTCCGAACAGGAGGTCAGCATTTTGCCTGTGTTCAAACAAATGCTAGAACTGACTCCTTTATCAATTTGCCCAGAGACAGATAAAGCACATCCCATGTAAGCCTGGCAAGCACAAGAGTTTCCAGCTTGCAACTTCAAAAGCTAGAAATTAGCTGATTTTATCATGGATCAAAAATTATTCCACTTTTTGGCTAAAAGCTAGACAGCAATGACTGTATTAGAGATGAGCGAATTTTTGAAAAATCTGATTTGGCCGATTCGCCGAATTTTCCAAAAAAAATGTGGTTCGGTCTGAATTTATTCACTGCGAATCTATATTAAAAACTGCTATTTCTGGCCTACAGAGAGCCTCAATAGAGTAGAACACTTTGCCTTGCTGTAACACGCATATAGAGTGTGCTGGGTTAGTGAAATAATACTGTTATTCAGTATGAAATGCAGATTACCGGCATCGCTATTAGAATCACTGTTGCAGAGTGGCACAATGACAGAGCCTGGAGGTGGCATCAGTATGAGGAGAACATATAGTGACAGAGTGACACAGCATGGAGGTGGCAGCAGCAAGAGCAGACCATATAGTGGCTGAAAGACACAGCCTGGAGTTGGCGGCAGCATGAGGAGACCATATAGTGGCTGAATGACACAACCTGGATTTCACGGCAGCATGAGGAGACCATATAGTGGCTGAATGACACAGCCTGGAGTTGGCTGCAGCATGAAGAGACCATATAGTGGCTGATTGACACAGCCTGGGGTTGGCGGCAGCATGGGGATACCATATAGTGGCTGAATTACACAGCCTGGAGTAGGCGGCAGCATGAGGAGACCATATAGTGGCTGAATGACACAGCCTGGGGTTGGCGGCAGCATGATGAGACCATATAGTGGCTGAATGACACAGCCTGGAGGTGGCAGAAGCATGAAGTGACCATATGGTGACAGAATGAGACAAGTTGCTGTTGTGGCTGTGCAGGAACCACATTCACCCAGTGGGTCGTAAAGGACATGTATTGTCCCTGACCGTAGTTACAGCTCCACACGTCGGCACTGCCGTTCACTTTGGTACACACCTACAGGCTTGAGGACTGGTCCACCTTCTGTTCCACAAAATTGTGCACGGCTGGTACTGCCTTCTTTGCAAAGAGATGACGGCTTGGGACTCTCCACCTCGGCTAGGCACAAGCCATCAGTTCTCTGAAAGGTGCAGAGTCCCCCTCTTGAAAAGGGAGGGACTGCGGCACCAGTAACTTGAACAGGAGCACATTTAGCTTCTGTGCCGTTGGATGAGTGGGCGCATACTGTTGTCTCTTGGACATGGCTTTGCCAATGGATTGCTGGCGGAATGACAGACTAAAAGTAGGAGGAGCAGGAGCATCTGGAGTGACAGAAGATGAGTATGACATATGGCTGGGTGATGCAGCAGGCTGAATCACCACATCGGAGCCACGGTTCTCCTAGGCCGCTTTATGGTGACACTGCATATGTTGATGCAGTGCCATGGTGCCAACATTGGGACCCTGGCCACATTTCACCTTCTTCTGACACATCTTGCATGTGACCATGTTAACCTCCTCCGGATGCTTGATGTAAAACTGCCACACTGCTGAGTAGCTGATTTTCCTACCAACAGTCCGCACTGATTGACTGCAACTGTCGTCGACTCCAGGAACCCCTGTTCCACTACCTCCCGGGAAGGTAGGCTGCCGCGAAGCAAGTGATCTACCCTGGGCATGTTTGGCTCCAGACTTACCACTTCTGCCACCATGCTGACTACCAACCATGATACCACCTTTCTCGCTCAGCTGCTGCCTCACAGCAACCTGCAACCCTCTTCTCCTGATGATGATGAAGCCCCTTCTGCACCCCACTCCCAAGTGCGATCGGTTTCATCATCATCGAGTTGTTTCTGCACATCACTGATGTCCTCCTTAGATTCCTCAACAGTGTCTGCTTCAGGAGCTTGAACACTCGCAACACCACCTCCCACGCCACTCTCCTCATCACTACTTGCCCGCCTAGGGGAGGAAGCGGCGAATGTCTCCTCCACTTTATGGCTGGGCAGTAGCTGCTGACTGTCCTCTAGATCGTCCTCACTAAATAGTGGTGCTGAACGCACAGCATAAGATACTTCTGTGCACCACTTAGATGTATGCACAGGTTACACTTAATAGCGGACAATACGATTTTAATGCTCTGCTCACCCTAACTGGCTGGCTACTATTAGCTTTTCAGTTGTTGTACACACCAGTGCTGCAGCACACAGTCGCTGTGTACTACACCCAAAATTGCATTTTTTCTCTCAGTCTCACTCCCTTCCCTGTCAATGCTTCTAGGCTGGATTTGGGCTTGAGGTGAATTGCTGCTGTAATACATCCGCAATTGCACTTCCACTCTCACTCTCTCTCCCTTCCCTATCAGTGCTTCTAGGCTGGATTTGGGCTTGAGGTGAATCCCTACTTTAAAAAGCTTTTCTCTGCAACACTCTGCTCTAATGTCCCTCTCTATCTGCAATAGAACACTGATGTGAGTGGCCGCATGATGGATGCCGATTATATAGGGCTGTGACATCACAGGGGTGGCTGGCTGCTGATAGGCTGTATGCTGCATGTAATTCAGGGTTTTCCCACTGACCCTTGTCCCCGCCTTCCCAGGATTCCTTGCCCCATGTCCTCACATGTGGATCTGCCATATTACATGCCTGGTGCCCTTGAGCCTGGACTGCACTAAATGGAGTTTAATGAAGCGATTCGACCGATTGAATCGCGGCTATATTCGCATTTGTTATGAATCAAATTTTTCCTGAAATTCATAACTAATTCGGATTCGTCAGATTCGATTTGCTCATCCCTAGACTGTATCAATCTCAATTTATAATAGACGTTGCTGTATTGCTATAGCGTATGATCTAACGATACTTTAGTTATTCCTCTTTATATATGTTTGCTTTCCTTTTTTGATTGTATAAATAAATGTATGATAAAGTCCTCTTTAAAATGCTTGAATAAAGGGCCCAGTATCTGTAATTCAGTGCAGACAATAGTAAAATTGTTCCACTGAACCCATATTTTCCCAGGATAAAGTAATATATTTTGAACTTTGGGCTGACTGTAATCGTGAGTGAAATATATGCTGAAAAGGCTGATATTCCTTGTGTTTTTTTTTTGTGCTCCTTGAGACCCCAACCCCACTGCTCTGTACACAGGGAGAGCCGACCCCTGTTTTGGAGATTACCATATCCTGTAGATAGGGATTAATAGCATGCTATAAATAGTTGTTTGTGTTTCTCCACCACCACAGAAGTCTGGAGTCTGTGTGCGTGTTAAATGTTTATAATGTTGTTTGCTAGATCTGCACCAGTTGTTCTTATTGTTCATTTGCCTCCTGAATGCAAAATCATACAACTGTCTAAGAAGTTTTTATAGCCTCTTAAATGGGTTGTCTGGGATAGAACTGTTTTTTTAAAAGCTTGTTTAGAGTTCTTGCATTGAAAAAAAGAACAAAAAAATGGACTTTCCTCTCTCTGCCCCCTCCTCTCTCTGCACCCACAGGGTGCCTCAGGTATCCTGCTCCCATCTTTTACTGCCATCTTCTTCCTGCTTCTTGTGGTAGTCTTGAAACACTCCAGCTTAGCTGACCACAAGGATGTACCGCATCTGCCGGTGAGTAGCAATGTAATGTGTGTAGCCCGAGCCCCGATCTTTCCTGGTGCTGGGATCCAATACATCAGACTGCCACTTAGCCTATCACCGGCCGAGGCGCCGAGGCGGGACATCGCTGCAGCCCATGATTAGCTCAGCTGCAGTGTGATAAGTTGATTACAAGAAGCAGGAAGAAGACTGCAGCGGAGGCTGGGAGCGGGATGCTGGAGGCAGCGGAGGAATGGCTTGAGGGAAGTCAATTTTGCTTGTAATCTGAGCGAGTTTTCTTTATTTTTTTTATATAAAATGTTTATCCCGCATAACACTTTTAAGAACCTGTCCTATTTTGACAATAAGGACTGCAATAAATGTTGTTTTTTTTTGGTCACCATATTTGGACAGATCCTTTTTTTTTCTTCAGTGTGAGAGGGCTTGTTTTTTTTAGGATGAGAATTAACCCCTTAAGGACCAAGCCCACTTTCACCTTAAGGACCAGGCCAATTAAATTTTTACATTTTTGTTTTTTCCTCCTCGCCTTCTAAAATCCATAACTCCTTTATATTTCCAACTACAGACCCATATAAGGGCTTCTTTTTTGCGTGACCAAATTTACTTTGTAATGAAACCTCTCATTTTACCATAAAATGTACAGCGAACCCAAAAATAATTTTTTTAGGGAGGAAATTTTAATGAAAACCACAATTTTGCGCATTTTGGAGGGTTTATTTGTTTTCACATTATACACTTTACGGTAAAAATTACGTGTTCTTTATTCTGTGGGTCAATACGATTAAAATGATACCCATGGCTAGATACTTTTAGATTTTTTTTAAGCGGTACAAAAATATAAAACTTTTTGCACAAAATCCGTAATCTAAAATCGCCCTATTTTGACCACCTATAACTTTTTCATTTTTCCATATATAGGGCAGTATGAGGGCTCATTTTTTGTGCCGTCATCTGTACTTTTTATCGATACCACATTTGCATATATAAAACTTTGATATAATTTTTTATAATTTTTTTTTAATAAAATGTGACAAAAAAAATGCATTTTTGGACTTTTTTTTATTTTTTACGTTTACGCCATTCACCGTACGAAATAATTAACATTATATTTTGATAGTATGGACATTTTCGCATGCAACGATACCAAATATGTTTATAAAAAAATTACGCTTTGTGGGGGTGAAATGGGAAAAACGGACAATTTTCAGTTTTATTGGGGGAGGGGATTTTTCAACTTTTTTTTTACACTTTTTTGTCCCCATAGGGCACTATCTATAGCAATCCTTTGATTGCTAATACTGTTCAGTGCTATGTATAGGATACAGCACTGCTCAGTATTATCGGTGATCTTCTGCTCTGGTCTGCTCGATCTCAGACCAGAGCAGAAGAACCCAGGAGATGGCCGGAGCCAGGTGAGGGGACCTCAGGCCGCCATGCTGGATGATCTGATCGCCACGGCAGTTCTGCGGGTGATCCGATCATCCATTCAAAGTACCGCACTGCTGCAGATGCCGTGATCTGTATTGATCACGGCATCTGAGGGGTTAATGGCGGACATCCGCACGATCGCGGATGTCAACCATTACCGGCGGGTCCCCAGCTGCTACTAGCGGCCGGAACCTGACGCGTATGACGCGAGCAAAGTTCCCATGCTCGCGGTCATGCACGGGACGTAAATGTACGTCCTGGTGCGGAAAATCCCACCAAACAAGGACGTACATTTCTGTCCGTGGTCGCTAAGGGTTTAATTTATATAATAAGACATATAAAACAGTATTTTAAGCATTCAGAACAAAAAATATTGGAATGAGCTAAATAAAACTTTCTGCATCGAAAAAACTGAATTACATGACTTGATGACTTGCTTGACATCTGTAATGTGTTTTAGACGCTTTTGCACCTTGCTCGGAAAGGGGACATGGCTTACTGGAAAGTGGGCATGGCCTCAGGGAAAATGGATCATCAAAAATAAAATTGTACTTATTTTGTGGTAAATAAGCAAACTAATATATTGTACAAATGAAGTATAGACAGTCTAAACATGCACCACATTTTCAAACAGCAAGAGCCACAGTTAAAAATCTGGCACATTCTTAGACTGTATGGTCTAAGTTTACACTAAGAATTGGTTTTTACTTACCTCCCACATTCTCTGTCCATGTAGCTAAGGACATAATATAAGAAGACAACACATAGATTTAGACATTAAACAATAGTAACAAGTATTTCCAAAAAATGATTAGGATTTGAAGGTAACAAGTGTTGACTGAATTAAAGACTAGACAAGGAGTCATACAACATTGAGTAGAGCTTCCCAAACATTACTATTCAGAAAGAGTCTGAAATTACCATTGGATTAGGTAGAACATATTTGATCAGAAACAGGAGATCTTAGGGCATGTGCACCAAATGTGGTACATGTCACCTAGAGAAGCACTACCCATGAAGCAGGAATGGTATTATCAATTCTAGCATGGACCAGATACCATTGGGTTATAAATTTGTAGGAAGATGCAACTTGGGTGTATTGATGGAGCTTTTGGCTGTACTCCTCCATTTCTGTTGCAGAACGTCAGATTATTATGGGGTACATATACACTTTGTAAACAAGAAAATAACTCACACTATTGATTTTAGCATTTGCGAAACAAATACATTTACAGTGATACCAATATGTTTGGTAACTTTTGGACAAAAACAGCAGATTATATCGAAAAAAGGTTGTCACTGGATTCAAGGAGATATCATTTTTTCATTTTTCTAATAAGAAGGCTTACCATGTTTTGGTACATATAACTTAATTGACTTTAAAACACAGCAATTCCACCATTTTTTTTATATATATTAATGTCACTGGAATTTGTCTCTACACAATTTGACAGTGCTGACTGTGCAGCGACACACCCCTTTGACAAGGGAAAAGGTTACAACCAGTTGTCAATTTTATTCATAAATATTCAAAGGGAATAAAAGGGATGGCACAATGCAGAGTTCCCATAAGCAATAATCCCGAATGTTTATCCCATGTGAAGTTATTTATGAAAATCGAAAATTCCTACCATCTTTCTGCTGTAAAGACTGTGTAACTCCTGTAAATAGCTGGCTGTTTGGCTGTTCTAAAAAAAACTGTCAGCATACAGGAGATAACATAGACAACAGCCAAATGCTAATTTCTTTACCCTTCCTTACTAAGCCAACATCAAGTTAAAGGGAGGAGCTGTACATGGCAGAACAAGCTATGAGACAGAGAGGGGAGGACCCAAAGCCTTAGGAGGAGAGATCACTCAGGTTGTGTAGTGAGAGAAAAAAATAATGTATGTGCTGAATTTGCTGGGGAAATGGAAAGAAGTGACAGAGGATGTGTAGAAAGTAATAAAAAAAAAAGCCACAGCAGAATCAGCAGGAGCAACAGAAAGAACACAAGCCTAAGAGAGGACAGTACAGGAGTGGTGCTGTGCCGATACATGAGATTCAGTAAAAGCAAACGAATCCTGGACACACAGAACTCACATCAACGTTTAAATAAGGATTTACTGTATCTCCACTACTGCGTCTTTTGAGACGCGTTGAAGATTTTTTAAAATGTAAAACTAAGCAGATGGGTTCTGTGTGCACGGTTGCTCAAGTAGCAGGCAAATGGGCCTCTTGTATGGACCCTGTGCCTCTTGGCCTAGAAAAAAAGCAAGCAAACTTTAACATTCTCTGCCAATCACAACATTTTCACAATCTGGACTTGATGCTGGAATTTTGAATCTGTGTCATAGTTTATTCACCAGTCCAAAAAGTATCCCACAAAAAGCATTTATCACCTGTCTTCGAAAAGGTGATTAATGTCTGACCGCTGTCTGCTGTACGTGACTGTTTCTGTCAATGCTATAGAGTAGACACTCAATGGAACAGCGGGGTGAATTCCTGACCACCTCATTTCTAACTGCTGTTGTAAAGTACAAAGGAACAGGGGGCTCAGTTACTTGATACCTATCTTGTGGATATGTTAATATTATTTTCTTTTTGTGGGATAACCCTGTAAATACTTCTTGAACCTGTTTAATAGTGACATAATATCAAATGTGTACAGTTAATGGTAACAATATCAAAAAGGTTTGCACACCACATATGTATGCTTTAATTGTCTGATCTGTCTAAATCTGTCTACTACTATATCCCATAATTTAGTAAAATAAAGTAGCTGCAGCACTCTGCCAAGTGCTTCTGTTGGCTGTGCTTGGCTTCACTCTGGAAGCACCAGGTTGGTTCTGTGTAAGGATCTTAAAGGGTTACTCCGGTGGAAAACAATCGTTTTTAAATAAACTTGTGCCAGAAAGTTAAACAGATTTGTAAATTACTTCTATTTAAAAATCTTTATCCTTCCAGTACTTATCAGCCGCTGTATGTTCTTTTCTTTTCGAATTTCTTTTCTGTCCGACTACAGTACTCTCTGCTGACAACTCTGTCCATTTTAGGAACTGTCCAAAGCAGGAGCAAATCCCCATATCAAACCTATCCTGCTCTGGACAGTTACTGACATGGACAGAGGTGTCAGCAGAGAGCACTGTGGTCAGACTGAAAAGAACTACACAGTTGATTTAAAGAAAAAAAAAATTCTACAGGAGTACACCTTTAAGGTTCTGTCTTATATTAAACTTAATATTTACTGTTTTGCTGTTTAATCAAACAACAGAAAATATACATTTGAAGGTTTAGTATTCTTTTAGACAACACCTCTTGTGGATACAAGAAAACAAATCAAGTTATGTAAACATTGTGAGATAAAGTGCAAACTAACTGAGTAGGTCTATGCATACATAATATAGAAAACCAGTTTTAAGCTCTACTGGTTATTGCTTACTTGATATCTCACAGAACAGACGCAAGCAATTTTCTGTAAATGCAGAGATATGCTGGTTCCTGTGCTCCTGAATCCACCTATTTATTTGAGCTTGTGAATGAATTTGACTGTAAGGTGACAAATTGTTATTAATAAAAATAATGTGACTGAGCACTAAAATAGCAGCACAAGATACAATTAAATTACATTACACTAATACTCAATTATTTGAATGTTTTTACATTGACATTCATTAAAATGGTGCCAAAGCAGATTTGAATCTTGAATTGCCCTTTTTGTGCAGAATTTCCAATAAGAGATGTGATGATAGAATTGAGTCTTTACCATATGTCGTAAAACTTACTGTTGATTACGGAATGGCTCCTAAAAATCGCATCCTTATAATAGGTTTTGTGGAAACCAAAGTCATTTTTTTGTTCTTATCAGATGGATTTGTGATCATTCACATAAACCAGAAAACCTAATAATCTATTTTTTAATTATCAGCGTTTTCCAATCTGGACACTTTTAGTAGGCCCAATTTTTGTCTTAACCTTGTATATTATATATTACAAATTTTTACTTTTAAAGAACACTTTACATGTGAAATACATATTAAACACGATCTGTATGGAGATGAATAACAGAAGATTGTACTCACCACACATGCGAGTTACTCTTTATTAGAACATGCTCGGCAGGTACAGAAATCTCAGATGCACCACCGTGCCTGGATACACAGTGCCGGCGTCCACTCACGCACATATATGAACAGGGATTTTATATATCCGAAGTGAAGAGCCAGACACCTGCTATCTCCTTGTGCTAAAATACATATTAAATACACAACACTTATAAACAAGAGATAAGCTGGTACAGAAGTAAGTACGGACTTACCCATGAGGGCTAAAAGTGTACAAGGAAAAGGGAAAGAAGCAGATGGTGCAACTAAATCCCTATTTTACAGTCTAATTACTGGCACTAACTAACCTATCTGAAGACAGCATCATACAGAAGGGTAAAGCTCAGATATAGTTTTAATGTAAACCATTAAGGACTCAAAGAGAAGGTTGTACAAGGCTTGCTTCTTCTGTCCGCACAGTGGTTGAAAGCTGTAACCTCAAGTAGTGTGGCTTGCCATAGGAACACGAGGTTCTAACTGACTGCATTGATCAATAGGCCCACTCATAAGCAGTGTTGTCACTATCGGTCAGGGTCTGAGTGTTTAAACCCGACCAATTGTTAGAACAAACTATGAAAAAAGTGTAGCTGACCGAGACAATCCCATAGACTTACATTGTATGTTTGTTTCTCTTAGCGCTTCTCTCCCAGCTAGTTCTAGCTATTGGTCCCGGTCTGAACACTCAGACTCCAAACGATCAAAATATTTGATATGTCAAGTTTTTTAAAGGGACAGTGTTCATTTAAATTTTAAAATGTTTGTAATTACAGGGCTCTGAAATCTCTATGCTTACCAGTGGTAAGTGGTATTTTACAATGTCTAGCCAAGTTTGCATCTTTCCTAATGTCCTAATGCAGAATACTTAATAGTTGCCCCCCCTACAGCCCCTATGTCAGTTCTTAAAATTGCTGAGAGTGCCAGTGTTCAGACCCAAAGCAATAATACAGCAGTAAATGTTGATGGCGAGACTTCAAACCATCAAAACAAGTACTTGAAGTTTGTATAGACAGCTCACCTTCTGCATTTTCATGCAGCCTCGGATATGGGGGTGCACAGATGACTGAAGGACTGCTAGAACAAGGAAGAATCCAAACAGGGTGATAGTCCAGCATCCCAAGGGAAATTAGAATTAAACATCATGCCAGCTCCCTCATAAGCATTTTGAGCATAGTCTCCTCTTTGGCCATAAAAAATACATTTTCATTCTTATTTTCCTGGTGGAGTGTCACCTAATTTAGAAAGCCATGCTTCATTTAAATTTCTTTGCTACATTTTACACAATAATGTCAAACTATGTTGTCTTTTTTCTGACTTTTGTGTTCATTTTCTCTTATCTTATTTTAGGCTTATCCTAGCAGCAAATAGGGATGAATTTTATCACAGACCTTCGAAGCCTGCAGATTTCTGGGGCATTAATAATGAAATCCTTAGTGGTATGTATGCAGCAAGCAAGTACATGTTGGGGGTAATTTACCATTGGTCACCAGACAAATCTTTGGTGGTAACTGCATATAAATTACACAATAAAAAAATACATAAAAAACATACTATACTATTGCATACAGCAAAAAAAAAAAAAAAGGTATGCATTGCAAACCCTTTTTTGTAATGTAAGTCTATGGAAACAATTTAAGACATACTACAGCATCCATTTTTAGCATCTGTGTACTTTTTTTCTTTTCAAGTGTGTACCCAGCCTAAAAGAGAATTTGTGTAAAAATGAGTTGTTGACAATGTTTGGTGCACAACTTTACTGATCAAGTTTACTATAGAGTATGCACCATCTTTATGAATTTGTCCAAAAATACATCTTGTGTGTCTGAAACCCCACCAATGGAGAATCCAACAATATTGGTAAATTCCCCCCATTGTTCATACAATATCACTCTCTTCTTGAGTGCTTTTTATTTGTAACTTAGTACTGTTAATAACATATGTTACTTTTTGGTTTCTGCTTACAGGTTTGGACATGGAGACAGGGAAGGAAGGAGGAACCTGGTTGGGTATCACTAAAAGAGGGAAGTTTGCTGCGCTGACTAACTACTTGCAGCCGAAAATAGACGTAAATGCCAAAGGCAGAGGTAAGGACTTAAGGCTAAATAATTACAAAATCTATAAAGTACTGTAGTAACCCTTCACATTTGGAAAACCTATTCTCAATATGATAACCTAGAGGTGAGCAACTGATTCAGCAACTGAGATCACAATTAATTGTCTCTTTTGTCAGGGGAAACTGCAGACAGGCACACATTTATACCTGCAGAGGCTGCTTCAAAAGTAATAAGAGTGACTTAGTTGAATAAGGGTAAAGTAGTGCCATATTAATGATAAAATTTTTCTACAGGCAGTATTCTCTTCAAAATGGTTGTGGATGTAAATTATCTCGCTATAACCGTTATAGAACCTTATTAGTTCTTCATGAGAACATCCCTTCAAAGGGGTACTCCACCCCTAGACATCTTATTCCCTATCCAAAGGATAGGGGACAAGGTGTCTGATCGCGGGGGTCCCGCTGCTGGGGACCCCCGCAATATAGCATGCAGCACTAACCTGTGGTCGGGAGCCAGAACCTCCAGTGCTGCCGGAAGCAGATACAGGTGGGTGCTGCCTGCTATATTTCGGGGGTCCCCTCTGGATAGGGGATAAGATGTCTTTGGGTGGAGTACCCCTTTAAAGAGGACTCCATTACAAAAGCCCCATACGCATGAGGCATATTTCACATGGATTTTGACATCTGCAATCTATTGTTTTAATTGGGAATCATAGTGCATCATAGTTCATACTCCAAAGATTTTTCCAATGTGTATTTGAAATCACTGTGGCATTTCTGGCCCTGAAAACCCTATGGGAAGCCTCAAGCAGATTAGTTATACTAACCACTTAAAGGGGTAGTCCAGTGGTGAAAAACATATCCCCTATCCTAAGGATAGGGGATAAGTTTGAGATCGCGGGGGGTCCGACCGCTGGGGCCCCCTGCAATCTCTCTGTACGGGGGCCAGGCTCTCCGGCCAGATAGCGGGTGTCGACCTCCGCATGAAGCGGCGGCCGACACGCCCCCTCAATACATCTCTATGGCATAGCCGGAGATTGCCGAAGGCAGCGCTTCGGCTCTGCCATAGAGTTGTATTGAGGGGGTGTGTCGGCCGCCACTTCGTGCGGAGGTCGACACGCCCCCATCCCGTGGGGAAGGGGCTCCGTACAGGAGATCCCAGGGGGCCCCAGCGGTCGGACCCCCCGCGATCTCAAACTTATCCCCTATCCTTAGGATAGGGGATAAGTTGTTAACCACTGGACTACTCCTTTAAGGACGAAGGACGTACAGGTACGCCCTTGCGTCCTGGTACTTGAGGACCAAGAGCATACCTGTACGCCCTGGTCCCGCTCCCGCAGTTTGCAGCGTGCTCACGAGCTGAGCGCACTTTGTACCTGGTGGGTCCCAGTTGCCAGGCATTAACCCTTTATCAATCAAAGTTGATCGCGGTGTCTAAATGCGGGATCTATCAGTGCTAGCGCTGCTGCTGATCGGGACATCTGCTGCGAAATCATGGGTCCGGATCAACTGAGTGGACATCAGGAGGGCCCTTACCTGCCTCCTCACCATCCGATCTGTGCTCTGAATTCCCAGCCAGGCTCTGCAGGCCAGAGCAACAGAGCACCGACAAGACTGATCAATGCTGAGCCAAAGTACAGTATTGAACAGTGTATGCAGTCGCAAGACTGCATGTTATAGCCCCCTATGGGGACTAAAAAAAAGGTAAAAAGTGTAAAAAAAATTAAAAAAAATTTAAATTTAGATTTTGTTATTAAATGATTGATGTCATTACAAAGTACAATTGATGATGCAAAAAAAACAAGCCCTCAATTGGGTCTGTAGGTACTAAATTGAGTGCAAGATGTCTGATGGTGGGGGTCCCCCAACTGGGAACCCTGGCGATCTCCTGCACCCCACCCCAGTATTCTGAACCTTTCTTTTCGAACGCTGGGTTCAGGGCCGTGGTAGTTATGTCACACCACGCCCCCTCATTATGTCATGCCACGTCCCCTAAATTCATGGCTGTGGGAGGGGGCGTGACAGGAGATTGTAGGGGTTCCCAGTGGCAGGACCCCCACGATCATAAATCTTCTCCCCTCCTTTGGATAGGGGATAAGATTTCTTAAGACAAAATACTCCTTTAAGGCCAAAATGGCCTTGGTCCTTAAGGGGTTATCCAGCGATCCAGCGGGAGGGTGTTTTTTTTTTTTTTTTTCTTAACACCTTTGCCCATTGCATAGTATATATATAAAAAAAATTTACTTCCTCCATCGTTTCCATGGTGCGTTCAGTGTCCTGCTTTGGTCCCCAGCTGGCGATGTCCTGCCTCAGTAAGCCCAGTTATAAAGTTTTGGTGTTTTAGAGCTACTAAAGACTAAGGTGGCTTCTAGGAGGGGGCATGGCTTGCAAGCTGAACCAATATATATGCGGAGCTTGTGGAAAAAGGTGGGGCTGAGCTGTGGTTGAAGGATGTATCTTGTGAAAATGATGTTTTCAGCTTTGAGCTGGGGGCTTTAACATTGCAAAGAAAAAGTCAAGAAAAAAAAAGTTTATAAAAATAAACACATGTGGTATAGCTGCATGCGGAAATGTCCGGATTATAAAAATATATAATTAATTAAACGGCACGGTCAACAGCGTGCACGCAAAAAAATCAAAAGTCCAAAATAGCGTATTTTTGGTAACTTTTTATATAATGAAAAAATTAATAAGAAACGATCAAAAAGTACGATCAATACAAAAATGGTACAGCTAAAAACTACAGATCATGGTGCAAAAAATGAGCCTCATACCGCCCCATACACAGAAAAAAAAAAAATAATTATAGGGGTCAGAAGATGACCATTTTAAACATATCAATTTTCCTGCATGTAGTTATGATTTTTTCCAGAAGTATGACAAAATCAAATCTAGGGTATGATTTTAATCAAATGCACCTACAGAATAAAGAGAAGGTGACATTTTTACCGAAAAATGTACTGCGTAGAAACGGAAGCCCCCCAAATTTTTCAAATTGCGTTTTTTCTTCAATTCTGTCACACAATGATTTTCTTTTCCATTTTGCTGTATATTTTTGGGTAAAATGACTGATGTCATTACAAAGTAGAATTGGTGGGGCAAAAAAATAAGCCATCATATGGATTTTTAGGTGCAAAATTTAAAGAATTATGATTTTTTTTTTTTTTCTTTTTTATCTCAGTAAAGTAATACTTCCTGATATTAAAAGTAATATCAGGAAGTATTACTTTACTGAGAGAGTAGTGGATGCATGGAATAGCCTTCCTGCAGAAGTGGTCACTGCAAATACAGTGAAGGAGTTTAAGCATGCATCGGATAGGCATAAGGCTATCCTTCATATAAGATAGGGCCAGGGACTATTCATAGTATTCAGATTATTGGGCAGACTAGATGGGCCAAATGGTTCTTATCTGCCGACACATTCCATGTTTCTATGTTAGGAGGAAAAAACGAAAGTGAAAAAACAGAAAAACCCTGGGTCCTTAAGGGGTTAATGGACATATAAGTAACATGTGTACCAAGTTTCATCAAGCTCAGGGGCGGACTGACAACACTCAGGGCCCCCGCACAAAATAAAGCCAGGGCCCCCTGCGAAACTTCGCCCCTGGCCACACCTCTGTCATGCCCCTATCCCACCCAATTCCTCCTCATTCCCCACCCCATACACAAAATAAATTAAATAATTTTCCATGACCAATAACACCTGTATACAAAGAGGAAATATATACCACCACACAATAACTGGATAATACTTCCATGTACTGAATAAAACCACTATATAAAGACCAGTATTCCTCCATACAGCAATCACGCCCCCTCCCATAGGCTTGCATTGAGGGGCGGAGCGTGATGTCACACGGGGGTGGAGGTGTGACGTCACACTCCGGCGGCCCTGTGGTCGCCGGTAATCAGACCCGGAGCCAACACACTCCAGGGACTGATTATAAACAGGGTGCCCAGGGGCGGAACTCCCGCGATCAGGCATCTTACCCCTATCCTTTGGATAGGGGATAAGATGTCTAAGCACCGGAGAACCCCTTTAAGGCTCTTTGAGGCTCTCTACGTTGTCAGTCCATATTAGGGTAAGATAAGTTTTAAAGTCATTTAAATCAGAAAGGTAAGAGGGAAATTGCCAATTTCCACTAATGTGGGCAGTTAAATGCAAATCACCACAGAACTTTTCTAGGTCGAAGCCTTAAATATAAATCTTCCAGGCAGAACTCCTTGAATTTAATTTTCCATTGGAGGACAGATAAAATGCCCTAATGTGGGGATAGTATTAACTCTCACGATATCATCCTTATATTCAGCTAATTATCCTTCATTGTATAAGCCTAAAATTATCTTGGTTGAATAAATAAAAAAAAAGCAATAAAAGCAACTAATTTACATATTGAATAAAAAAGAGTTTTCTCAGACAACAGCGCAGCACATCAAGATACTAAAGGTACCATTTATTATACAATAGCCTCTTCTATTTAGCAATAACAGCAATTTAATTTTGCCAAAACTGATGGTAGACCCTGTTAAAAATAATTTTTCTTTCTATGTATTTTAAGGTTAAGCCCTTAAATATTTTCTCTAACTGGCATAAAAAGTGATCTTTTTCTGTGCCATAATGTATTCTATGCATATTAGTTAACTAGCTCAGTTATTGGCTTGTGAATCCAAAAGCTTTTTGCTGTGAAGACCCCATTCAGGAGACGCTGTATACTGGTTCCCTATTTTCCCATTTGTTTCTTCGAAGGCTGTCCTCGAGAACAGCAGTAATAATCATAAAACTCTATAGCTGCTGTATACTTTCTGTAAATATAAATCACAATAAGTATGTCTGCAAGCACCTTAGGCATTTTTATGCAAGCAGATATCATCCTTTCTATGGCTTCAGATTCACAGATATGTAAAATGAAAATTCTACTGGAAGATAGTGAGTATAATTTATTTAATAAATAAATAGCATTTTTGACACTTTGTAATTTTTTCTGACACTATGCTGCTTGACCTCAACTAAAAGGGGTGGTTGATGGTAACATGCCTTAAAATCCTCTCCCCTGGAGAAGCCATTTTTGGTGAAACGTACATTGGGACAAGGGGGTTCTGTGCTCCGGATAACACACGTCTGTTGTTATTCTATGTAACATCTGTGCTCATGTTTATTCCTTCTTCTTATTCCCATACTTATGCACTTTATATGACCTAGCCTGCTAAGGTATTAGCCCTATGCTGCTATGGTACATCCAACTATTGAATATCATTGTCTTTAATCATCTTACCTTTTTGTTGGTTATCCTATATATGCATGTACGTTGATTGCCAGTTCTGCTTTTTTTTCTGCAAAAGAAGAAGAATGTCCAGCGCACACACGTATAAAACTGAGCTGCTTTATTGCATAGTTGCCATGGGAAACATCGGACACTCAGGTAACGTGACGCGTTTCAGCCAGCAAGGCCTTAGTCATACATGTGTATGACTAAGGCCTTGCTGGCCGAAACGCGTCACGTTACCTGAGTGTCCGATGTTTCCCATGGCAACTATGCAATAAAGCAGCTCAGTTTTATACGTGTGTGCGCTGGACATTCTTCTTCTTTTGCATTTCTCTGGATCCAGTCCTGGTCCTGTCCGTGCGCTGAAGCCCGGGGTAGAGCTGGTTCGACTTGCTTGTGCTTTTTTTTCTGTATCTGTATATTCTCAGTACCAATCTCTCAGATTTTATGTAACATAGTTCACGTATATGTTTGCTTTTATAATATTGAGAATAATAAAGCTTTTGCAATTTTTGAATAGTGACCGGTTTATATATATATATATATATATATATATATATATATATATATATATATATACACCGTATTTATCGGCGTATAACACGCACTTTTTAGGCTAAAATTTTTAGCCTAAAGTCTGTGTGCGTGTTATACGCCGATACACCCCCAGGAAAGGCAGGGGGAGAGAGGCCGTCGCTGCCCGCTTCTCTCCCCCTGCCTTCCCTGGGGTCTAGAGTGCTGCTGTCGGCCCTTCTCACCCCCTGGCTATCTGCGCCGCTGCCCGTTCTGTCCCCCTGACTATCGGTGCCGGCGCCCCATTGCCGATAGCCAGGGGGAGAGAAGCGGTGCCGACAGCCAGGGGGAGAGAAGGGGCAGCGGCACCCATTGCCGGCGCCGCTGCCCCGTTGCCTCCCCCCATCCCCGGTGGCATAATTACCTGAGTCGGGTCCGCGCTGCTGCAGGCCTCCGGCGTGCGTCCCCGGCGTCGTTGCTATGCGCTGAACGGCGCGGCGCATGACGTCAGTGCGCCGCGCCGTGCATAGCAACGACGCAGGGGACGCACGCCGGAGGCCTGCAGCAGCGCGGACCCGACTCAGGTAATTATGCCACCGGGGATGGGGGGAGGCAACGGGGCAGCGGCGCCGGCAATGGGTGCCGCTGCCCCTTCTCTCCCCCTGGCTGTCGGCGCCGCTTCTCTCCCCCTGGCTATCGGCGCCGGCAATGGGGCGCCGGCACCGATAGTCAGGGGGACAGAACGGGCAGCGGCGCCGATAGCCAGGGGGTGAGAAGGGCCGACAGCAGCGCTCTAGACCCCAGGAAAGGCAGGGGGAGAGAAGCGGGCAGCGACGGCCTCTCTCCCCCTGCCTTTCCTGGGGGTATATCGGGGTATACATGCGCACACACGCACCCTCATTTTACCATGGGTAAAAACCTTTTTTTTCCCAAATATCCTTGGTAAAATGAGGGTGCGTGTTATAGGCCGGTGCGTGGTATACCCCGATAAATACGGTATATATATATAAAAGCAAAATCATCGGTAGTTGCAGTGTTTTGTAATACCTTTTTTATTGGACTAACAAGATTATGTAGAGACAAACTTTCGGGATTCCTCCCTTTATAAAGTCATAAGCATTTCTGAGCTCGCATTTCTTGTCTCTACATAAATCCTTGTGAGCTCAGAAATGCTTATGACTTGATAAAGGGAGGAATCCCGAAAGTTTGTCTCTACATAATCTTGTTAGTCCAATAAAAAACCGATGATTTAGCTTTTTGCATCACTGGACTAATACGGCTACTCCTAACTACTATATATATATATATATATATATATATATATATATGTGTGTGTATGACCCAGTGACAGCATATATCTCGGCCATGTTTGTTCTGTTGGAGCATATATAGTTTGTGTGAACATATCCGTGCAGTTGATCAAATTTAAGGAATACTCTGGGGAAAACGTGTGTATTGTGGTATTCTTAGTGCATGGCCAGAAGGAATTGTATGTGGGCTTTCCATGCAGGATGCATGATGTGATACCAGCATTAGATATATGACTGCTACCTACCTGTGCCATTTCATCCCCCCCCCCCTTCTCTGCCATTTAATTCACCTATTTTATCCCCCATTGGGCCACTTCATTCCTCTTTATGTCCCCCATGCCACTTTATTCCCGCCCTTCAACCCCCCTGTGCCATTTCATCCCTTCCCTTGATTCTCCTGTGCCATTTCATTACCCCATCATCATCCTCTGTGCCACATCATACCCACCTCGATCCCTCCCTCTGCCATATTATCCCCCTCTCTTTACCAACCCCTGTGCCACTTTATTACACCCCCCCATAATCCAATAGTTACAATAGTTCTAAACTGTCAGGTTTTTGCAGAGCTCAGATCTACCACATTTTATGTGGAAACCTTAGTAAATATGTGGGGAGCACACCCCTTTTATGGAAAACATGCCCCTTTTGTTGTGGTCACACATGTTTTGTTGGGGTCACACCCCCTTATCCGGGTGCCCACATCCCTTTTTCAGGTTTTTTGGGGGAAAATGGAGTGATGGTCTGGTTTGATGGGTTTATTGAGCGCAAATTGACGTGCACCTAAATTCAGCTGCTAAACTCAACAAAAACCCTTGGAAACACATTAGTAAATAACCCCCAAAAGCTTTAAAATGCTTTTTTTTTTTTTTCTTTTTTTTTTTCAGTTTCGCCCCACAAACATTTTTTTTTTGTTTCACCGTAGAGCTGACATATTTTTGATAGAAGTGAGGAGACAATTCCACAAATTTGAGCAGTTAAAATTACTTATTACTGCCTGATTTAAAATCTGTACAGACTAAAAAATTAAAAAACAAATGAAAGGTTGATGCATTTCAAACTAATAAAGTTCAAATTCATGGCATGAACAAATCAGCCATACTGGTGTCCCATGTGCTCCAAAGACCCATTAGAGATTATTGTGGATCAAATTCTGTGATGGTAAGCTGACTCTTTTTTTCCTTTAATTTCACTTATCTTTTGTATTTTTAACAACCTATTCCAATATAAAAAATTTACAAAATGAACAAATATAATAACACGTTTGTCTTATTTCAATTTTAAAAAAGCATCAGAAAATTATCCACATAGAAAACCATCAGCTGAACATCATTTTCATGTAGTTACTCAATCATACATTCCAACTGATGCATCTATCAAACTGAATGAACGATTAGCTGTATTATCTGTATGTCTTAGCCCAGCAAACTATTATCTCTAAGTATTTGATGTTGATATAAACTGTCTCCTGAGGCGTCAGTGGAGTCTGTGAGCCATCTACCAGACAGGGTTGTCGTGGACAATAAAAAATTAGATACATTTAAAACATTGGCAAAGTGTAAAGGTTATCGGTTTTAAGAATAATCCTATAATCTGTCAAATGAAATAAAAAAAGGCATCAGAAAGCAAAACATCACCACAGGGCTTTAAATTTACCTCCTATGAAATCAGAGGCTGAACTGGTTCATCCCATACAAACAAGCACTGAATGATAAGACCTTCTAACTTGCTCTATTTCAAGGTACATTACATTCATGTGTTTCAGTGGAAGAGGACCTGTAACTGTCTGCAGCATGGCAATGGCAGGTGTATAATATGATTGTAAAAGCAGCATTGTTCTTCACATGACCTCACTTAGTTTGGCAGTGCCTGACAAGTATGTTTATCCTAATCTGCAAAACCGTAAAAATAGGAGAGCGTTTAGCTGGGCAGTCATTTGCTAAATTGTTTGGAGACTGGTGTTACGCCTAGCGCTCCGGGTCCCCGCTCCTCCCCGGAGCGCTCACGGCGTCTTTCTCCCTGCAGCTCCCCGGTCAGTCCCGCTGACCGGGAGCGCTGCACTGTCATGGCCGTTGGGGATGCGATTCGCACAGCGGGACGCGCCCGCTCGCGAATCGCATCCCAGGTCACTTACCCGTTCCCGTCCCCTGCTGTCATGTGCTGGCGCGCGCGGCTCCGCTCTCTAGGGCGCGCGCGCGCCAGCTCCCTGAGATTTAAAGGGCCAGTGCACCAATGATTGGTGCCTGGCCCAATTAGCTTAATTGGCTTCCACCTGGTCCCTGACTATATCTGACCTCCTCCCATGCACTCCCTTGCCGGATCTTGTTGCCCTTGTGCCTAGTGAAAGCGTTTTGTGTGTCTAAAGCCTGTGTACCAGAACTTCTGCTATCCTCCCTGACTACGAACCTTGCCGCCTGCCCCCGACCTTCTGCTACGTCCGACCTTGCTTCTGTCTACTCCCTTGTACCTCGCCTATCATCAGCAGTCAGAGAGGTGAGCCGTTGCTAGTGGATACGACCTGGTCACTACCGCCGCAGCAAGACCATCCCGCTTTGCGGCGGGCTCTGGTGAAAACCAGTAGTGACTTAGAACCGGTCCACTAGCGCGGTCCTCGCCAATCCCTCTCTGGCACAGAGGATCCACTACCTGCCAGCCGGCATCGTGATAGTAGATCCGGCCATGGATCCCGCTGAGGTCCCTCTGCCTTATATCTCTGATATCACCACGGTGGTCGCCCAGCAATCCCGACAGATCGCCCATCTAACCCACCAGCTGTCGGAAATGTCCACCATTGTGCACCAACTTCAGTCGCAACTTCAGCAGCAATCATCTCCTCCGCCAGCTCCTGCACCCCTTCCGCAGCGAGTGGCCACTCCTAGCCTCCGCCTGTCCTTGCCGGACAAATTTAATGGGGACTCTAAGTTTTGCCGTGGCTTTCTTTCGCAATGTTCCCTGCACATGGAGATGATGTCGGACCAGTTTCCTACTGAAAGGTCTAAGGTGGCTTTCGTAGTCAGCCTTCTGTCTGGAAAAGCCCTGTCATGGGCCACACCGCTCTGGGACCGCAATGACCCCGTCACTGCCTCTGTACACTCCTTCTTCTCGGAAATTCGAAGTGTCTTTGAGGAACCTGCCCGAGCCTCTTCTGCTGAGACTGCCCTGCTGAACCTGGTCCAGGGTAATTCTTCCGTTGGCGAGTACGCCATACAATTCCGTACTCTTGCTTCTGAACTATCCTGGAATAATGAGGCCCTCTGCGCGACCTTTAAAAAAGGCCTATCCAGCAACATTAAAGATGTTCTGGCCGCACGAGAAACTCCTGCTAACCTGCATGAACTCATTCATCTAGCCACTCGCATTGACATGCGTTTTTCTGAGAGACATCAAGAGCTCCGCCAGGAAAAAGACTTAGATCTCTGGACACCTCTCCCACAGTCTCCACTGCAATCTGCGCCTAGGCCTCCCGCCGAGGAAGCCATGCAAGTGGATCGGTCTCGCCTGACCCTGGAAGAGAGGAATCGCCGTAAGGAAGAGAATCTTTGTCTGTACTGTGCCAGTACCGAACATTTTTTGGTGGATTGCCCTATCCGTCCTCCACGTCTGGGAAACGCACGCTCGCACCCAGCTCTCGTGGGTGTGGCGTCTCTTGATGCTAAGTCGGCTTCTCCACGTCTCACGGTGCCTGTACGGATTTCTACTTCAGCCAGCCCTTCCCTCTCAGCCGTGGCCTGCCTGGACTCTGGTGCTTCTGGGAATTTTATTCGGGAGTCCTTGGTGAATAAATTCCGCATTCCGGTGACCCGTCTTGTCAAGCCACTCCACATTTCCGCGGTCAACGGAGCCAGGTTGGATTGCACCGTGCGTTACCGCACGGAGCCCCTCCTAATGTGCATCGGACCTCATCACGAGAAAATTGAATTTTTTGTCCTTCCCAATTGCACTTCCGAAATTCTCCTTGGACTACCCTGGCTTCTACACCATTCCCCAACCCTGGACTGGTCCACTGGGGAGATCAAGAGTTGGGGTCCCTCTTGTTCCAAGGACTGCCTTAAACCGGTTCCCAGTACTCCCTGCCGTGACCCTGTGGTTCCTCCTGTATCCGGTCCCCCTAAGGTCGTTAGGGACTCTGCCTGCCACAGAAAATGCCTCTCCCCCCCTCCCAGTCCACTCAGGCAAGCCTCGGTGCCTCCTCATGGCCCTCGTCCTGGTGTCACACTGCCCCGTGCCAGGCCTCGCCCTCCCTCCCCATTCCCACTCCTGCTGTACTGCCTGCCATTGAGGAAACCATCCATTCCTTCCCGGTGTCCTCATCCCAGGGGAGGCAGTCACCGGACAAAAAAAAGGGGAGACCTAAGGGGGGGGGTACTGTTACGCCTAGCGCTCCGGGTCCCCGCTCCTCCCCGGAGCGCTCACGGCGTCTTTCTCCCTGCAGCTCCCCGGTCAGTCCCGCTGACCGGGAGCGCTGCACTGTCATGGCCGTTGGGGATGCGATTCGCACAGCGGGACGCGCCCGCTCGCGAATCGCATCCCAGGTCACTTACCCGTTCCCGTCCCCTGCTGTCATGTGCTGGCGCGCGCGGCTCCGCTCTCTAGGGCGCGCGCGCGCCAGCTCCCTGAGATTTAAAGGGCCAGTGCACCAATGATTGGTGCCTGGCCCAATTAGCTTAATTGGCTTCCACCTGGTCCCTGACTATATCTGACCTCCTCCCATGCACTCCCTTGCCGGATCTTGTTGCCCTTGTGCCTAGTGAAAGCGTTTTGTGTGTCTAAAGCCTGTGTACCAGAACTTCTGCTATCCTCCCTGACTACGAACCTTGCCGCCTGCCCCCGACCTTCTGCTACGTCCGACCTTGCTTCTGTCTACTCCCTTGTACCTCGCCTATCATCAGCAGTCAGAGAGGTGAGCCGTTGCTAGTGGATACGACCTGGTCACTACCGCCGCAGCAAGACCATCCCGCTTTGCGGCGGGCTCTGGTGAAAACCAGTAGTGACTTAGAACCGGTCCACTAGCGCGGTCCTCGCCAATCCCTCTCTGGCACAGAGGATCCACTACCTGCCAGCCGGCATCGTGACAACTGGTTACCTTTACAATTGGAAAATACACCTTTTCATTTGTCAAATTTATTGATTCAATTCTACGTTCTCAGACTTCTCTCAAATCTTACTCCAGCTCCTCAGAACTGCTCTAAATATTACATAATTGTGTAAAACTAGGGATTCTGTGAATGAGGGGCTGAAACTGTGGATAAGGACTGATACTAATGGGTTATTCAGTATATTAAGAGCTGATAATTGGGGGTTATTTGGTGTATAATGAACTGATATTGTGAGGATATGATGGGCTGATACTATGGGGGATTCAGCAGATTAGGGGTTAATACTGGGAGAAAGCGTATTGGCCTATGGTCTCGAAGTATGCTGTGTGGCACTATATGGGCATTGTTGTAGAATTATCTGTAAATGTATATACTGTCTAAAAAGGTATTTACATTTAATGAATGTATGGCATTTTTATCACTGGGATCTTCACTTATTTAGAAAACAGGAGTTCCAGAGACCCCCTTCTCGATTCAGTATAGTGAGGGCCAGTCTCTCTAAACTGTGTCTCAAAGTGGGCACACAATTGTTTATGCAGTTTGTGTGGTGGATGACAGAATTTATATAGAAAGCACAATTTTCAGTTTTACTTAATGTACCCTACTGTGTGACATCCAATCATATCAAATCACATATAAGAATTTTTGGTAAAATAATTTTTTTTTTATAATATAAAAATGTCCCATGATACTTAAAGCTGTCTCCTTCTCTGGCTGTGTTATCTACTTTTCATTTTTTTTTTTATGAATAAAGTATAATTTTACATGGGGTGCTCAAGGCTTTGTGGGGGCATTTAGGCCCAGATTTATCAAAGAATGTCTACGGTAGAGCTATTTTCCTAAGTTTATTTGGGTGGTGGGTTTGACTAGCATGCATCTTATTTATCAAGAAGGTTCAGCAGGATGATGAATTTTGCGCAGTTTTGCTGTGATGGGAAAAGCTCTACCACATACACTTTTTCTAGACGCTTGTGAGGGAGGGTAGTAGACACTTTTCTGCGTCCTGAATTTGGCAGGTTAGGCGTTTTTACTTACTTATGTAATGGATTTAATATATATAATCATATACATATTTTTTAGTTGATAAAAGGACTTCTTTTACATCTGCTTAGTTCTTTGCTCAATATTAGCTGACCAGACAGAAATCATCATCTCCTCCACCAGAGAGGCAGCGGGAGATTATGGAGGTAAACAAGTGGCTCAGGAGCTGGTGTAGGAAGGAGGGGTTTGAGTTCATGGAGAACTGGGCTGACTTCGCTGTTGCTTACCAGCTCTACCGTAGGGATGGGCTGCACCTCAATGGGGAGGGTGCAGCTGTGCTTGGGGAGAAGATGGCTAGAAGGGTGGAGGAGTGTTTTAAACTAGGGACTGGGAGAGGAAACCTACAACATAGAGGGGGAAGATAGTGTAGATAGAGAGGGGGGACTTATCAATGTACCGGGGGGGGTGGAGCGGATGGAGGGGTTAGAATAGTTAACAGGGATAGGCTTCATAGGAAGAAAAAACATACACCATTGAATTGCATGATGACTAATGCCAGAAGTCTGACCAATAAAACTAACGAACTGGAGTGGTTGATGTCTGAAGAAAATTATGACATAGTGGGTATAGCGGAGACTTGGTTGGATGATAGCTGTGACTGGGCGGTCAAGATACAGGGTTAAAGTCTATTCAGGAAGGATTGGACAAAATGGAAAGGGTGATGAGTTTGTCTGTATGTGAAATCGAGTCTGAAGGCTGCACTACGGGAGGATAGGGGAGGGGGCCACAAAAACAATGAACTTTAGGAAGGCAAAGTTCGATCAACTCAGAGAAGCCCTTAACAATATAAGATGGGATAATGTCCTCAAAAACAAGAATACTGACACTAAATGGGAGACTTTTAAAAATATCTTAAATTCTCACTGTAAGATGTATATACCTTATGGGAATAAAAGGGTCAGAAATAAAAGAAAATCAATATTGATGAACAAAAATGTTGAGGGGGCAATAAATGCCAAAAATAAAGCATTTAAACTACTAAAACAGGATGGTAGTGAAGAAGCATTAAAAGGCTATAGAGAAAAATATGTAAAAAACAGATAAAACCCACAAAAATAGAGACAGAAAGACTCATTGCCAAAGAGAGTAAAACTAACCCTAAAATGTTCTTTAACTATATAAATAGCAAAAAGATCAAAAATGAAAGTGTGGGCCCTTTAAAAAATGATGAGGAAGAAATTATAAATGGGAATCAGGAAAAAGCAAATATATTAAACAAATTCTTCTCCACTGTATTCACAGAGGAAAATGAAATGCCAGGTGAAATACAGCGAGATAAGGTAAACTCCCGTGTACAGGTCACCTGTCTAACCCAGGAAGAAGTACAGTGCAGCCTACAAAAAAATCAAAATAGACAAATCACCAGGTCCAGATGGCATTCACCTCCGAGTTCTAAAGGAATTAAGTAATGTGATAGACCGACCCCTATTTTTAATATTCAGGGACTCTATAGTAACAGGGACTGTTACCCAGGACTGACGCATGGCAAATGTGGTACCAATATTTAAAAAGGGATCAAAAGGTGACCCCGGGAATTATAGGCCTGTTAGTTTAACCTCCATTGTATGTAAATTGTTTGAGGGTTTTCTAAGGGATGCAATTCTGGAGTATCTTAATAAAAATAAATGTATGACCCCATATCAGCATGGCTTTATGTCCTGTAAAACTAACCTGATCAGCTTTTATGAGGAGGTGAGCTCCAGACTGGACCAGGGGCAAACGCTGTATGTCGTATGCAGTGGCCCCTCAACATACGATGGTAATCCGTTCCAAACGGACCATCGTTTGTTGAAACCATCGCATGTTGAGGGATCCGTGCAATGTAAAGTATAGGACAGTGGTCTACAACCTGCGGACCTCCAGATGTTGCAACATCTGGAGGTCCGCAGGTTGAAGACCACTGTTAGAGGAAGTTGTACTACCCTGTCCCCGCTGCTCCGGACCGTCACCGCTGCCCGGGATATCGCTGTCCATCGCTGTCGCCGCGCCCCCGAGGTGTCCCCGACGCTCCGGCAAGGTCTCTGCTTCCCCGGCATCCTCGCTCTCCGTCGCCGCCATCACGTCGCTACGCACGCCGCTCCTATTGGATGACGGGACGGCGTGCGCAGTGATGTGATGACGTCGATGAAGAGCGCCGACGATGCAGGGGATCCTGAAGAGGACGCGCCGGAGCCCCGAGGACAGGTTAGTGATCGTCAGCGGACCACACGGGGCACCGTAAACGGCTATCCGGTGGCAGCTGAAGCAGTCAGCGCTGCCGGATAGCCGTTTATGCGATAGCCCCGACATACAAAAGCATCGTATGTTGATACTGCCTTCAACATGCGATGGCCTCTGAGAGGCCATCGCATGTTGAAATTATCGTATGTCTGTCACTGTATCTGGATCTGGATATTTCCAAAGCATTTGATATGGTGCCACATAAAAGGTTGATGCATAAAATGAGAAGGATGGGGCTGGGGGACAATGTGTGCAAAGTGGGTAAGTAACTGGCTCAATGATAGGAAACAGAGGGTGGTTATTAATGGTACTTATTCCGTTTGGGTGACTGTTACTAGTGGGGTACCACAGGGGTCCGTCTTGGGTCCTGTTCTATTTAATATATTTATTAATAACCTTGTTGAGGGGTTGAATAGTAAAGTAGCAATCTTTGCAGATGATCCTAAACTCTGTAAAGCGGTAAACACTATAGAGGACAGTGCACTGTTACAAATGGATCTGGATAGGTTGAAGATTTCATCTGGGAAGTGGCAGATGAGGTTCAACACTGATAAATGTAAGGTAATGCACATGAAAAATGAAAAATCTGGGCTGGGATCATGTATTAAATGGCAGCACACTTGGGATGACTGACATTGAGAAGGATTTAGGAGTCTTAGTTAATAGTAAATTAAGCTGTAGTGACCAGTGCCGAGCAGCTGCTGCCAAGGCAAATAAAATCATGGGGGGCATCAATAGGGGCATAGATGCCCACGACAAGGAAATAATTCTACCGCTGTACAAATCATTAGTCAGACTACACATGGAATACTGTGTACAGTACTGGGCACCAATGTACAAGAAAGATATAGTGGAGCTAGAGAGGGTTCAAAGACGGGCAACCAGAGTAATACGGGTAATGGGAGGACAACAGTACCCAGAAAGATTATCAGAATTAGGGTTATTTAGTTTAGAAAAAAAGAAGGCTTAGGGGCGACCTAATAACTATGTATAATATATCAGGGGACAGTACAGAGATCTCTCCCATGATCTATTTATACCCAGGACTGTATCTATAACAAGGGGGCATCCTCTACGTTTAGAGGAAAGAAAGTTTCTACACCAGCACAGACGGGAGGTCTTTACTGTAAGAGCAGTGAGACTGTGGAATCTGCCTTAGGAGGTGGTCATGGTGAACTCTGTAAGAGTTCAAAAGGGATCTGGATGCATTTTTGGAGAATAATAACATCGCTGGTTATGGATACTAGATTTATAGGGACAGAACGTTGATCCAGGGATTTATTCTGACTGCCATATTTGGAGTCGGGAAGGAATTTTTACCCCTAGTATGAGGGTTTTTTGCCTTCCTCTAGATCAACTCAGTAGGAACTCATTAGGGTTATAGGTTGAACTTGATGGACTCTGGTCTTTTTTCAACCTTATGAAATATGAACTATGTTACAGCGTGACAATCAAGATAGAACTGTTTGCAGAGAAATAAAGTAATGTCAAAATGACACTGTGATATTTGGGGAGAAGAACAAGGTTAATAATTGCTTAGCGCTTAGAAGCAAAACAAGTCAAACTTGCGCATGACAAAACTATGTATACGTAGACTATACACGTCACTAATAATTAATCAATAATGTGGGAGGTAATTTATGTTCATTCTGAAGTCTATATAAACCCTGTGGAATGCTGTAATAAACTAAAAAAAGGAAGAATGTATGTACTGAACAACGTGTCAGTGTGTTATTCACTTACTTAGATGCATGCATCAACTAATATTTGATTTGGACAGGAACAGATATCCACTAGGTCCTGAAGTAAAATCCAAACCGAATGACCATGGATTCAGGAGTTCGTCCGGCGCAGAGAGGAACCATCAGGAAGCCAAGTAAAATCAATGGATTTATTAAATGCAACGCGTTTCGCTGCGCATGCGCAGCTTCATCAGGCGTAACAAGAGAAGGCTGGTAACAGATATATATACCTCCAGGAATTAACCATTAGGGTACTTTTTGAAAGAGTTGTTACATAAAATTACATATCCACATATGAATGTGACAATATATAGAAAAATATAAATAAATATAAATAGACAGACAACAATCACAAAAATAAAACAATAATGTAGAAATACAATGAAATCACATTAAACATATAATTATCGCATGTGGTGTGAATATACCCCACATGCGACTTAAGCAATCACACCGCTTTTTCACCGGTGCGGCATTCAACAACGCAAGTTGAATATTGTTTCAAAATATATAGTATAGAAAAATATGGACCTATAAGATACCATATGTGTTAGTTCAAAAAGCAAAAAATTGAATTATATATCACTGCACTATCTAAATGGGCAATGACAGTACAAATAAAGTAGAATGAACAGTGCGGTATTACATATCGCAACTGACCCGAGGGCGACATGTGAACACTACTTAGAAAAGAAGGAGTGGAAATGAACTAGAATAACTAGTGCGGTATTGAATACAGCACCCGGCCAAGACGCAAGGTGTGAATACTCGTAGAAGGATGACAGCATATTTATAAAATCAAAAATTTTCAAACAACAAATTATAATAAACATACAGAGGTTTCTGTGTATAAAGAAGAAAAAAGAAAGAAAAGAAAAAAAGAGGAGAACCTGAATAATAGAGCATGAATAATAATAAATAAACAGTAAAAAAAATAAAAAAAGACCAGATAATAAAAATAATTAAAATAAAATAGGACAAAAGACATACCTATAAACCAATTTCAATAAACACGTAGGAGAAAAGGAGACAATGTCCTAGATAGGACACTCCAAAATATTACATCTATACCCGTTTTTTTCGTTGTTCCTTCTGTGCTGTTCATCCTGGAGCGTCCTATCTAGGATATTGTCTCCTTTTCTCCTACGTGTTTATTGAAATTGTTTTATAGGTATGTCTTTTGTCCTATTTTATTTTTATAATTATTATTTTTATTATCTGGTCTTTTTTTATTTTTTTACTGTTTATTTATTATTATTCATGCTCTATTATTCAGGTTCTCCTCTTTCTTTTTTTCTTTTCTTTCTTTTTTCTTCTTTATACACCGAAACCTCTGTATGTTTATTATAATTTGTTGTTTGCAAATTTTTGATTTTATAAATATGCTGTCATCCTTCTACGAGTATTCACACCTTGCGTCTTGGCCGGGTGCTGTATTCAATACTGCACTAGTTATTCTAGTTCATTTCCACTCCTTCTTTTCGAAGTAGTGTTCACATGTCGCCCTCGGGTCTGTTGCGATATGTAATACCGCACTGTTCATTCTACTTTATTTGTACCGTCATTGCCCATTTAGATAGTGCAGTGATATATCATTCAATTTTTTGCTTTTTGAACTAACACATATGGTATCTTATAGGTCCATATTTTTCTATACTATATATTTTGAAACAATATAAGTCGCATGTGGGGTATATTCACACCACATGCGATAATTATATGTTTAATGTGATTTCATTGTATTTCTACATTATTGTTTTATTTTTGTGATTGTTGTCTGTCTATTTATATTTATTTATATTTTTCTATATATTGTCACATTCATATGTGGATATGTAATTTTATGTAACAACTCTTTCAAAAAGTACCCTAATGGTTAATTCCTGGAGGTATATATATCTGTTACCAGCCTTCTCTTGTTACGCCTGATGAAGCTGCGCATGCGCAGCGAAACGCGTTGCATTTAATAAATCCATTGATTTTACTTGGCTTCCTGATGGTTCCTCTCTGCGCCGGACGAACTCCTGAATCCATGGTCATTCGGTTTTGATTTTACTTCTACCCAGGAGGGCTGCAGTGGACCTTCTTTTATATTTCTTCTGCATTTTACCTTGTTGTGTGTGGGCGCACAACCAACTTTGGTAAGCGGCTTGGGAATTACCGTCCCCCACCCCCACTAACAAGATCTGCTGATCCCGCACATGAGCCTTCCTCCCTCTCACTAGGTCCTGAAGGGAAGTTCCACTTCAGCTGTGAAAGCACAGAGCTGCCAGCACATTTTTACTTGTATTTTTGACGTTACAATCAAATTTGATTGCGGTGTCTAAGGGGTTAAAGCCAGGCATCACCGTGATCGGTGATGTCTGGCATTAAAGATGGGTCCTGGTGGCAGATAGCTGCTGGGACCACCCAGCTATGACCTGCACTCAGCTCCTGAGCGCCTGTCATAGAAGGGGAGTGGGACGTTGTCGTCCACAAGAGGTTAAAGGTTGAATTGCCAAAGGAGGAAGTGATTCTCATGCCTACTGGTAGGTGGTGTAGCTATGTGCCTAAAAAAGTACCTTTGCGCACAATATAGCAACTTTTGACAAAAGTCACAAATGATAAATACGTGACCACTGCATGGTCAAAAAGAAAAAGTTCTATGGGTAGGCAAAAAGAGTGAAACTGTCTATATAAAAAGACGCATAAAAGTCACTAAATATGTTGCTTGTGCCTGAACTGTGCCTAAAAATAGACAAAAATGCTCTAAAAGCAATGATAAATCTCCCCAATAATCCTAATGAATAGTCATTCTGTATGTTTTTTTTTTTCTTCATCCAGGTGCCCTGGTGGCGAACTTCTTGACATCTGATCTTGATAGCTTTTCATATCTGAAGAACATATCTGCTGAGGGACATCTTTACAATGCATTTAATTTGGTTGCAGCAGATTTCAAGTAAGTCAAATCAATTCTCATGACATTCTATAAATAAATACACAAATTTATATGATAACTAGAATTATTTTAAGCTACTGTATGTCTGAAAAGAATCATAGCCATATCTATAGACTCAATTTAATTGCTATCAAAGGGGTTTTATGAGGTATTTTCCTTTATTTCCTATGCTCCGGATAGGCCATTAGTATATTGGTGGGGATTCAACACCCATACACAACGCTGATTAGTTGTCTTCCAGAGCCATGCTGCCCATGTGCACTGCGAGTGGAGTCGAAACCAGACAAGCCTGTACATTGTATAGTGGCTGCACTGGGTTTTTTGATTCCCATATGATGTGAATGGGAGATTTCCCGGATGGAACTTTCTTTTATAAAAGGGGTCAAGCTGTTTTAAAGGGAAAAAAAAAGGAAGCATTCTTCCTTTCCCAAATCCCTGTCATTCCAGCGGTGCACTGGTTCCTGCTGTATATCGTATACTGTAGGTAATATCCCCTCAGTCAATTGTTGGCTGTTGCACGGTGACTCACCTCACCTGGGTTTAAGCGAGTATTTTCTGCGGGTCACCAGGAAGCAGCCAGCAATGGGGATCCCATGCACTGTTGAACTGACAGCAGTGGGGAATGGGCAGGTAAGTGTGCATTACTTTGAAAGCACCCTAAACTATTTAAAATATTTTTCCCCTCCTGGGAAAACACCTTTAAAGGTAGAAGGTAAGTTAAAAAAAAAAACACACCATTACCTTCCCTGCTACCAACCATTACCGGTATTATGGTGCTCCAGTCCCTACTGTCCAGTGCCTCCTGGTTTCAAGATATGATGTCACATGCCCCCTCATCCAATTAATGGCCGTATCGGTGTCCCACCTGTCAGGCTTAATCATAGGACTAAAAAGAGATGTATATTCGAATATTATTTGATTTCTCCATATTGAATTTCCTAGCTCTGACAGGTGTTTCAAAGCTAGAAGATTCAGTTTGGGTTGTAATGTTGACATAACCCTTTCCCGCTCTTCTAAGTTAGACAGAGACCAAGATTTGTTTACAGCAGAGTATAACACAATGGGGGAGATTTATCAAAGGATTTAGACTGGTTTTTCTTGTCTAAATTTGTCGCACAGAAAGTCGCAGTCTAAATCTGTGCGACTTTTCTGCGACTTTTGCTCTAGAGGATTTTTAGAACATGATGCATGCAAGTCTATTTTAGACTGAAATGCATTGAAAAATGCATTGGTGCTGAATTTATCAAAAGCGACTTTTCAGCGACAAGTCGCATAGGCTGAAAGTACGCCGAAATGTCAGACCATACTGGAGCAGGTTTAAATATAGACTAAAGCATAGAACATGCAGTCTGTGCACAGAATTTATCAAGAGCTGTGCGCCATTTGATAAATTAGGTGCACAATAGACCAGACTAACCCTCTGTAGTTTGGTCTATATTGATGCGGGACATAGACAACTTTGATAAATATCCCCCTATGTCTTATGTCTTTAAGTCTAGATGTCCAAAACCCAATATGAGATAGGACAAGATTAGCTTAAGTATGAGACACTATTGTTTCAAAGCTCTCATGTGTATACTTCCACAGGCCATTGAATGTACGTGTTTGAGGAAGACAAGGAGGTGTAAAGACAAGACAATGCATTATACTATAGACTGTGTTAGCTTGTGATAGAACAATAAGTTTCAAAGTTTACCATTACCAGGTTGACAAGATGAAACCTGCCTTATCAATGGAAGTTATATGGCTGTTCTGTACACATCTGTTCTCCCTCCAGAAAATTCTTGTGAAATGGTAGATATAATCAGACATATCTTTAACAATATATTTCATACACTTTCTTATGGTAGTATCTATTAATATTGTTATGATATATCATAGTATAATTTAGTTATGAGGACTATACAAATATTACATATAACTTAAGCGTATTAAGATACTGGCCATGCAGATTGAACACACATGTGGATACCACTTTAATACATAATATTCATCAAATGTCAGTCATCTATTTGAGATTTAAATATGTGGATATTATTCTGATTTGATTGGACAGGGACATCAAATAGTTATATTAAATAGATTGCATAAATATTATAGTCACATGACATACCTATACCCCAATTATAGAAAATATGGCTGTTCTTAAAGTCAATACCCTGTCACAGACTGCCCTCTATAGTTAACTCTAGGAATAACATAAGTGAAATTGTAAGGTTAATTACATAGTCACACCCACCAGATGACATCATATTTGATGAGGGTGGGCTTTAGATAAAGAAAGGTTTAAAAACGTGTGGAGGAGAGAGCTTGGGGGTAGGTCCTGAGGAGCCTGTCAATCAGACCACATCAGAGACCACATCAGACTTGATCCAAAGAGCTGACCTTCCTAGACCCTGTATATTGTCTGCATTCCTGTACCTACTATGCCCAGATATCTGGTAAAGTATAACTTTGATAACCTGTGGTAAGGGTTATAATTAACTGGCTTGATATTTAGTCATTCCTGCCTTATTGCGGAGGTGTAGTGTTAAAGGTGCTATGTCATTATTTAAAGGGGTACTCCGGTGAAAACCTTTTTCTTTTAAATCAACTGGTGGCAGAAAGTTAAACATATTTGTAAATTACTTCTATTAAAAAATCTTAATCCTTCCAGTACTTATTAGCTGCTGAATGCTACAGAGGAAATTCCTTTCTTTTTGGAACACTGATGACATCATGAGCACAGTGCTCTCTGCTGACATCTCTGTCCATTTAAACAACCATGCATAGCAGATTTATGCTAAGGGCAGCATGGTGGCTCAGTGGTTAACACTGCTGCCTTGCAGTGCTGGGGACTTGGATTCAAATCCCACTAAGGACAACAATAGATAAAGTGTTATTATTATTATAATAATGTCAGCAAAGAGAACTGTGCTCGTGATGTCATCGGAGAGCATTCCAAAAAGAAAAGAATTTCCTCTGTAGTATTCAGCAGCTAATAAGTACAGGAAGGATTAAGATTTTTTAATAGAAGTCATTTACAAATATGTTTAACTTTCTGCCACCAGTTGATTTAAAAGAAAAAAGGTTTTCACCGGAGTACCCCTTTAATGCTATTTAGTAAAGATGCATATTACTGAATATTGTATGTAAATTGCCCTGGAATCCATATTCTGGGGAGTTAATGTCAAGCCAAGTAATTTGGGATACTGTACTACCAGATATCTGAGATTGGTTATAGTCTGAGCAGAGCAAATAGTTGTGTGTATAATATTGTTATTGTTTCCTTGGGTATAATTGATTACCATTATAAACTTCCTGCCGTATTCAGGGTGGCTCTGCTGCCCCTTTGTGTTTTAAGATGATAGAGACAGATTTTGTTGTGGTAGAGCCATCTTGTGGCTGAAATTGTGTACTGCATGCTATTGTGTATTATTGGATTTTGTATTGATTAGTTTGATTGTATTTTAATTTATTGTTTATTAAATGTATTGTTTATTACATTTTTTATGTTAACCAAGCATTCTTAAAACTTGTGCATGTTTTCTAATACTCCCTTCTATTATCTATATTTAAAAATAATACTGAAATCCTGAAGTTTTTAGCCTTCCTGTTCTATACAGATCATTTTCCAACATTCTCCTCCTTAAATGGGCACTGTCAGATACAACAACTTTTGATATGTTGTAAAGCATGCAAAACCATTAGGTTTTGCAATTGCTTTCATCAGAAAATTTTCAGTATTTCATGCTGAAAAAGCCAATCAAAGAAATGCCCCCCTGCCTGCTTGGACACATACTAGTCCTGCTGTGTCCATGCGTCATCACCTATGTCATGGACACACTTCCTTGACTGACAGCTGTGAGCGCAGGGCTCACAGCTGGAGGAAAAATCCTCCCACTGTCAGCGGGAGGGGGCGGAGACCTGCAGAGTGAGGCCACGCCCCCTCCCTTTGAGAGGAATTCAGACTAGTGAGCTAAATTAAAAGTATAATAAAAAAATAAAGGTGATAGACACAAAAATGTAGATGTACATGGTCAGAATTAGGTACTGAGTGATATATTAACAAAAAAAATTTTGTGAAATCTGAAGAGTACGCTTTAAAGAGGTATAGTGAAAGGTTACACCAGTATAGTATAGTATAGTGAAAGGTGGCACCAGTGTATAGAGAAGACAACAGATGATGGTCAAAGCTCAGCCTCTCCCTCTCTGTGGAATGACCTCTGCAAAGGACAAAGAGCACACCTAGAAACCTTTCCTATTTATGTCAATAGGACAGCTCCTGTCTGTGGTTGCCTATCTCCACTGGACTTGCTGTGAAGCATATCTCTAGATGCTGTTAAAAATGCCATCTGCTGCCCCCAGGTGATAGAAAATTAAAAAAAGCTTAAAATCAGAAATTGGAAACAGCTCAGAAAAAAAGAACATGTTACAGTATTTGGCTCTAATCATTATACAAAAATCTAGGTGATACTTTCCTATAACTTCAGTTGCTATATTAAAGGGTTGC
Source organism: Hyla sarda (assembly GCF_029499605.1). Taxonomy (NCBI): domain Eukaryota; kingdom Metazoa; phylum Chordata; class Amphibia; order Anura; family Hylidae; genus Hyla; species Hyla sarda. The sequence continues at coordinate 441,330,777 of NC_079189.1, forward strand.
TCCGGAGAAGTTAATAAAAAAAAAATACCCCAAAGCCTTCACAATACCTGTTATGTGTCCCCTGTAGTTATCCTTGTGATTTTGCCAACGGCTGTGGCCCCTGTTGTATCCTGAATATTCATTTTCCTTGCTTGCAACCCAGACTACAACTCCCAGAAGTCAGTGCGGCTCTGTGTAATGGCTGCCAGCCAATTGCTTTTACTATCTGTGTGCATGCTGTGTTGTTGTAACACAGTCAGCAGCACACACTGTGCAAGTCTTTTCTTTCAAACTATCCTTCCCCTCAGCAATAAATCATGATATGCTCTGAATGGCAGCAGTCAGTGATTAGATCTACAGCAGGCAAAGAGCAGCGTTATGTGCTGAGGAGACACCGGGCTTCTCTGCCGGCAAGATCCTCACACAGGGAGGAAGGGGAGGTGTGCCTGTGAAGCCAGACAAAAAACTCATGGTGTTTGTTTTCCAGAAGGGTGGGGGCTAGTCTCAGTGAGGGCTCTGCTCAACGACAAGGTGGATCTGATAATGACATCTTTCTCTCACTCCCTGCATGTAAGTGACAGCTGAAAGAGGGAAGCTGCTCTATTTAGCTAATGAATGATATTTAGACAAATGCATAGGTTTGTGAGAGGAAAAGAATGGGCTATGGGCTTAGTTCCCCAGAATACCCCTTTAAGAATCATATTAATCACAAAAGGGATATGTAAAAAAAAAAAAAAAGTTATCCTTGAAGATGTTATGTTGAAAGTACCCTTTGTACTACAATTATGACATATATTCGTACAATAGATGAATGGTATTTCTTTGAAATTGTTGTCTGTTTTGTTAGCAGTGTTGATTCTACTGCTGAGAATCTATTGGATTATTTATAAACAGAGAATATTTCAGTCTAATTTAAGACTTTTTCGGTGGAAGTTTTAAGTTAGGGTTAAGTATGGGTTAAATCCACCTACCATGATGATCTTAGGGTAGTGAAAGAGTTAAGGCCAGCTTTCCTAATGGACAAGGGTAGTGGAAGTACAAACTAAGATCTAAGGTAGTGGTGAGGCTAATTCATGCTTTCCTGGTGATTTAGGGTTATAAATGGGTTAAAGCATGCTTCCTTGGTGGTCATCAACAATGGAGGGGCTAATGCCAGATTCCTAGGTGGCTTAGATTAAAGCAGAGAGGTGAAAGGCGTTTTCTAGCCTTATTAAATTGATAATGAAGTCTCCTGGGGATAGGCCATGCATTTTTGTATTGGCGAAAACCTTACTTCCTGCACCCCTGCCAATCAGTTGTTCGAAGGGGATGCAGTACTCACATAAGCTCTGCAATCTCTTCAATGTTTATTACTGCTCGTCCATGCTTCACCGTAGGCCATTAAATATGAGTCTGTATAGCCCTTTAAAGTAAATTTTTTTGGTCTGTGGTGGTAAAAGGTTAATGCAATACTTTTCTGGTAGCGAAGGGTATTATTGAGATGCTTCTGACAAACAGGAGTCAAGCTGAAGACTACAAGTTCCCTTTACTCATATCTAAAAGCAACAGTATCATCGCTAATCTCTAATTTACAATTTTGTTGGGTAAATAGTAAAAGCCACAGTACAGTAGCAATGTATTTTCTCACTTTTTACCAGATTTATTTTCTTTACTTAAATTGGTGCTTATGAATGTTAAAGCAATTTGATGATAAAGTAAGTCTAAATAGATATCTACATTTAAAGGGATGGTTTTTTTTTCACTAAGGAGATTCTACATGACATTTAAAATGTCATCAAATGCTTCATGACAACAGGCTTCAAACTGCTGTTTCATTACAGAAAACACTTTCTATGCAAAAATACCAAGATTTATCTTCATATTTCAAATACAATAAATTACAAAGTTTACAACAAAAATAGTTCTTGCTACATTCACACTGAAAACTAATACCAAAAAGGTGACAGCTCAGCATAAAATATCATTCCATAAATCTCAGCAGAAGGAAAGTATTCAGTTTAACTGTAGCATTAATAAATGCCAAACTAGAAGGAGAATGCAGAGATTAAACGAGATTATAGAAATATAATCCTAAATATTAATTGAAACGCAAAGTAGGGTTCTGGTAATCTAGCAACAGTAATCATAGTATTTGTTGCAATATAACGTTCTGTACAAACGTGGCATTTATAATAAAAAGCCCTAAAATATTTACATTAAAGATTTTTTTCCCCCACAAAGATACATAGGTCTAAACTGGTGCATTATGTGAAATTAAACATATTTCCAGTATACAAGCATTTCTGAAAAGGTATTGTTTGAGAGCTAGATATACTAACTAATCCCCTATATGCCTTGCTTTTTTTTCCCCCTGTTGCCTTTGGTTGCCAGTTAGTCTCTATTGTGTATAGAAAAAAGGGATGATTGTGGGAAAGTGTGTGCTCTGTGGAAAGGAAACCAGGAAGTGATCAAATTCATGTGGGAGAACAGTGATATAGGTAATTTTACCTAAATAAATAAACTTCACCAACGTTGCCACCAACTTTGCTTCGTGGAAAACCCCCTTTATCACTTCATGAAGTATATGTAAGTAAAGGCAAAAAAAAGCAAAAGTGAAGAACTTATCAAGGACTATTGCCCTCAATAAGTTAATAAGGGCAGCACATTCTCACCTGGCTATGTGTCACTTGCCCTGTAAGCCATTCAGGTCTCATAGGCAACAAAGCCAGGAGAGAAGTGTGTGTGTCCACTCGCCCTTTCTCCCTGCTTATCAGACCCAGGCTGATAAAAACTATTGACAGGTACACTTTAAATTATTTTTCAGGTAAAGAATTAAAATTTTACTCATTAGTTTCCATAAAGGGGTACTCCGCTCACAGAAATCTCATCCCCTATCCAAAGGATAGGGGATAAGAAGTCTGATCGTAGCCGTCACGCCCCCTCCCATAGACATGAATGAAGGGGGTGTGGTGTGACATCACAAGGGGGCATAGCATGACATCATGTCTCCGGTTGCAGAAACCCAGAATTCTAACCTACTTTTTAGAATGCCTGGTGCTGCACGGAGGTCACGGGGGAGGACCCCCGTGATCAGACATCTTATCCCCTATTCTTTGGCGTTCCCCTTTAAACCCTGTTTATCTAATTTTAGAGCTTGACATTGCAAGCATAGTTGTCTATCTATTGGCCTCTGTTCACATCATGTTTGGGCTTTATGTTTGGCATACATTTCTGAACAATCCCACTAAATGTAAACCAAAGACATATGCAACTTTGTGCTTTGTAATGTTGCATATGTCTGCCATTGATGCCTATTGAAATATTTTTTCTTGTGACATGCACATGCATTACATTGGGGGGGGAATTACATTGTTCAGTGGCTGCAAAAAACCTAAATGTAAAAAAAGTTGAAGGTCTGAAAACCTTCCGTACGCGCTGTATATTGAAAAGTGAAACTTAAAATAAAGATTCCGTAGAACTCTTACCAAGAAGCAGGGGTTTTTCACACATTGATTCTCTATTTTTGGCCGGTATGGTGTAAGAGACATACTGTAATAGGCCTATGTGGCGTCTAAGTTGACCAAAGTAAATTGATCATACGACTGTTGCTTTTGCAATAAGAATAGCTCTAAGTGAAAGGCCAATATGTGTTTCCTAAAAATTTTTTTGTTCTATGCTGAACCCCACTGTTTTTGACTTGTATGACTTTTATAGGAACACCCTTCAGTGTATATTGAAAATATTTAACACTCAGATTGTTAACTGGTATATTATGTTTCACATCATTTTGCTTTCTTTTCAGACTCCCATTTCTTTTTGTGGTCAAGTAAACACCATCTGTTATATAATCATTGCTGTTGTGCACTTCGTTAAATCAAAAAGTGCACTCCCTTCTTGGAGTTGAAAGAGTTAAATACAGACATAAAGTTAGACAGAAAAGGGACTAATACAGGAGTGTTCGTATCAACTACCCTGTATAATTGACAATCTGTAATCTGGGACACAGACTGTGCTTAGGGTCCATTTCTGTTGGATAAACTTACTTCCCTGCTCAGAGCTATATGGTGTAATAGTGATCATCTTCTCAGTCATATTTCATTCTTTTCTGTGATAATTGTCTGAATAATTAAAAAGTGATGTTTATGATCCTGCATGTTGAATGGCGTAAATTAAAATACACTGCTCAAAAAAATAAAGGGAACACTAAGATAACACATCCTAGATCTGAATGAATTAACTAATCGTATGAAATACTTTCATCTTTACATAGTTGAATGTGCTGACAACAAAATCACACAACAATTCTCAATGGAAATCAAATTTATCAACCCATGAAGGTCTGGATATGAAGTCGCACACAAAATCAAAGTGGAAAACCACACTACAGGCTGATCCAACTTTGATGTAATGTCCTTAAAACAAGTCAAAATGAGGCTCAGTAGTGAGTGTGGCTTCCACGTGCCCGTATGACCTCCCTACAACGCCTGGGCATGCTCCTGATGAGGTGGCAGATGGTCTCCTGGGGGATGTCCTCCCAGACCTGGACTTAAGCATCTGCCAACTCCTGGACAGTCTGTGGTGCAAGGTGGCATTGGTGGATGGAGCGAGACATGATGTCCCAGATGTGATCAATCGAATTGAGGTCTGGGGAGCGAGGGGGCCAGTCCATAGCATCAATCCCTTCCTCTTACAGGAACTGCTGACACACTCCAGCCACATGAGGTCTAGCTTTGTATTGCATTAGGGCCAACCGCACCAGCATGTGGTCTCACAAGGGGTCTGAGGATCTCATCTCGGTACCTAGTGGCAGTCAGGCTACCTCTGGCAAGCACATGGAGGGCTGTGCGGGCCCCCAAAGAAATGCCACCCCACACCATTACTGACCCACTGCCAAACCGGTCATGATGGAGGATGTTGCAGGCAGCAGAACATTCTCTATGGCGTCACCAGACTCTGTCACATCTGTCACACGTGCTCAGTGTGAACCTGCTTTCGTCTGTGAAGAGCACAGGGCGCCAGTAGCCAATTTGCCAATCTTGGTGTTCTCTGGCAAATGCCAAACGTCCTGCACAGTGTTGGGCTGCAAGCACAACCCCCACCTGTGGACGTCGGGCCCTCATACCACCCTCATGGAGTCTGTTTCTGACTGTTTGAGTGGACACATGCACATTTGTGGCCTGCTGGAGGTCATTTTGCAGGGCTCTGGCAGTGCTCCTCCTGCTCCTCCTTGCACAAAGGCGGAGGTAGTGGTCCTGCTGCTGGGTTGTTGCCCTTCTATGGCCTCCTCCGCGTCTCCTGATGTACTGGCCTGTCTCCTGGTAGCGCCTCCATGTTCTGGACACTATGCTGACAGACACCGCAAACCTTCTTGCCACAGCTCGCATTGATGTGCCATCCTGGATGAGCTGCACTACCTGAACCACTTGTGTGGGTTGTAGACTCCATCTCATGCTACCACTTGAGTGAAGGCACCACCAGTATTCAAAAGTGACCAAAACATCAGCCAGGAAGCATAGGAACTGAGAAGTGGTCTGTGGTCACCACCTGCAGAACCGCTCCTGTATATGGGGTGTCTCGCTAATTGACTATAATTTCCACCTGTTGTCTGTTCCATTTGCACAACAGCATGTGAAATTGATTGTCAATCAGTGTTGCTTCCTGAGTGGACAGTGTGATTTCACAGAAGTGTGAGTGACTTGGAGTTACATTGTGTTGTTTAAGTGTTCCCTTTATTTTTTTGAGCAGTGTAATATATATTAAATGCCAAAATTGCTGATTTTTTTTTTGTCACATCATAAATATTAGATCAACTTTTTAAAAAAATAAAAAGCAGTCATAAAACCACGTCTAAACCAAATGGTACAGACAAAAATTACAGATCACAGCGAACAAAAATAAGCCCTCGCACAGCTCTGTAGATGGAAAATAGAGCAATGAATAGGGCAATGTTAAAGTGTCACTTAGAAAAACTTTTGATATGTCACAGGGACATGTCAAAAGTTTGATCGGTCTGAGTTTCAGTGCTTAGACCCATAGCGATCTGAAGAACTTCCCACAGCGATCTTTGTCTTACTGTTCCATAGACTTATAATTGAGCAAGGCAAAGGTTGCTTTGTGCCAGGGAGTTACTGGTTTGGCAGTAAAATGAAGGATAAAATTACAATATACAATTAATCCTACAAAAAACAAGTCCTCTTATGGCTCTGTAGATTGATAAACAAAAGAGTTATAATTTTAAGAAAGCAAAGAGAGAAAAATAAAAATGCAAAAATTGAGATTTTCTTGGTCACAAAGGGGGGGGGGGAGCCCAGGGTGTAGGCATTATTTATTTTATTATATTTAATAGTTTTTAATGTTACAACTTTAATTGAAAAGGCAGTCAATCAAAACATGAAAAGGGAAACCAATTATTATAAAATGATTTGGAAAAAATGTAACTTGTTTTCTTAGTATGAATTTTGTATTCTACATTAAATATATGTGACAATATCATGAATCCTATTGCATGAATGCATCTGAACTCCTGTTAATAAGTGTTCATTTCCAGTTGAAATCCCATGCTAGAAATGACAGGCACTGTAACTGAGACATTATACCTGGGGAGATGGGAAATTGCAGGTCCATCAGATACAGATGTTCAGAACTGCTGTCCTGTAGCCTGAAAGCTGTTTGCCTTCCTTGTGTTCTGCAAGGACTCCAGGGGATTCTAGAACAGCATCATTCAGAGGGATCTTGTAGCAGATGGTAAATATTTATACGTTTTTACTCTGTACAACTTGGCACCAAAGGCCATAGGAAAGGAAGGCCCATATCAATAGTCTGTTTGTTTGTGGTCTTTACAGTAATGACTTGATAATTGTCACTAATGTAATAAAGGACATTTAAAACAGATAATAAATCTGGTAAAGTAAATAATTTGCTTTATGTACTGCATGCAACTTATCAGGAAACAGTTAATGCTTTTTCTTCCAATTGCTTAAAGGGACAATACCACTCTTATTTTCTCTGAAACATTCATTATTTATTCAGTTAAATCTTAATAGTTTTATTTCCAATGGGTTTGCATTGTACTTATTGAGGTTAGTCTTATATTGAACTCCTGTCCATCAGGACTAATTGCAGAGCAATAGGTTTTGCTTTGCAGCGTATCTTTAATAGCGGGTATTGTGACTTGCTCAGCTCCTTACATGATAATGCAGGCATTTTCCTAGGTTCAGCTTTTCAGTGCCTTGTCTTCATTTTACTAAGGCCTCAAAATGACGCTACCCTCAAAACAGCAAACAGGAAATGTACCTAGATATATTATATGCAACAGATAAGGATGATTATTTTAATGTACCGTATATACTCGAGTATAAGCCAAGTTTTTCAGCACGATTTTTCGTGCTGAAAACACCCCCCTCGGCTTATACTCGAGTGAACTATCCGCCCTCAGTGGTCTTCAACCTGCGGACCTCCAGATGTTTCAAAACTACAACTCCCAGCATGCCCGGACATGTCCAGTGAGGCCATGTCCAGAGTTTTGAAACCTCTGGAGGTCCGCAGGTTGAAGACCACTGCGGCCTTGGTCATCATCCAGACCCCCCACCCCCTTTAGTTTTGTACTCACCTCCCCTCGGCGGGAAGTTAGGGTGAGCTGGACCGGGCCATCTGTGCTGCAGGGACCGTCCGGTGGGGAGGGATAGTCGTTCTGAGCTGTCCATCTTCACCGGGGGGACCTCTTCTCCGTGCTTCGGGCCCAGCCCCGGAATAGTGACGTTACCTTGACGACGACGCACAGGGACGTTTATGCGCAACGTCCCTGTGCGTCGTCGTCAAGACAACCATCACTATTCCGGGCCCGAATCACAGAGAAGAGGCCCCCCCGGTGAAGATGGACAGCCCAGAACAACTATCCCTCCCCACCGGACGGTCCCTGCTGCACAGATGGCCCGTACCAGCTCACCCTAACTTCCCGCCGAGGGGAGGTGAGTACAAAACTAAAGAGGGGGGGGGGGTCTGGATGATGACGAAGGCCGCAGTGGTCTTCAACCTGCGGACCTCCAAATGTTTCAACGGACAGCCGATGGCTGTCCGAGCATGCTGGGAGTTGAAGTTTTGAAACATCTGGAGGTCCACAAGTTGAAGACCACTGTTCAGACATTGACAAGCGGGGATGATGAAGGGGGGGGGGTGTGGGATGATGACCGGTGGATGATGAAAGGGGGGATGATGACAGGGTAATGATGAAGGGGGGGATGATGACAGGCGGTGATGATGAAGGGGTGATGATGACAGGGTGATGATGAGGGTGTTAATGACGGAGGTCTGGATGATGTATTTCCCACCCTAGGCTTATAGTCAAGTCAATAACTTTTCCTGGGTTTTTGGGGTGAAATTAGGGGCCTCGGCTTATACTCGAGTATATATGGTATTTATTATTAGAAATACAGAATTGGCAATGATTTCTAGGAATAGTAGGACCTGACAAATCTGAAGAATTTAGATGGTTAGCAAATTGATAAACAAATAATTCACAAACTGCATAAAAAAAACTAATATAAGTCTGCACTAATGTATTACCTCTTAAGAACCCAGTCATTTTAAGCCTCTAGGACACTGTGTTTTCTATTTATGTTTTTCATCAATTCATTTAAAGAACCATAACCTTTTAATTTTCTGTGATCCTAAAGGTTTGATAGCTCATTTTGCCGGTATACCTCTTTATATCTCCTGCATCCATCATCTTTGTATACCGCCTTTCACATCTTCCATAAGCCGAACCTCCCTCTCTCACCTCCAATACTTTCATGTTGCAAGTTTTCTGGAATCAGTATCCTAGACAATCAAAGTAATTCCCAATATCCATACTTGTAAGTGGGTCCTAAAAATACCGTATTCTTCGCCGTATAAGACACACTTTTTCTTCCCAAAAATGGGGGGGAAGTTGGTGCGTCTTATACGGCAAATACCTGTCCTATCACGGTGGTCCCTGCGGCCATCAACGGCCGGGACCCACGGCTAATACAGGACATCACCGATCGCGGTGATGCCCTGTATTAACCCTTCAGACGCGGTGATCAAAGCTGACTGCCGCGTCTGAAGTGAAAATAACACTAACCTGGCTGTTCAGTCGGGCTGTTCTGGACCGCTGCGGTGAAATCGCGGCGTCCCGAACAGCTTACAGGACACCGGGAGGGACCTTACCTGCCTCCTCTGTGTCTGCTTCGTGCCGGGATCCCCTGCATAGCTGGCGCTCTCCTTCGTCGTCATCATGTCGTCGCGCATGCCGTCCCGTCATCCAATAGGAGCGGCGTGCGTAGCGGTGTACGTAGCGACATAATAACGGAGAGCCGGGATACCGGGCAGCAGAGATGTTCCGGAGCGACGGGGACACCAAGGGGACGCGGCGACAACGTAAGTACTACCTCCTATACCAGTGATCTTCAACCTGCGGACCTCCAGATGTTGCAAAACTACAACTCCCAGCATGGATCCGGGCATGCTGGGAGTTGTAGTTTTGCAACATCTGAAGGTCCGCAGGTTTAAGATCATTGTCCTATACTTTACATTGTATTCGGTTCAGAATCTTTATTTTCTAGATTTTTATCCTATAAAATTAGGTGCGTCTTATATGCCGGAGCGTCTTATATGACGAAAAATACGGTCATCTTTTAGGCAGACCTACAACATTTCCTAAATGGTATCTCTCTTTCTTTTACCACCCCTGTTACCCCCATTTGTTTTGCCACACTATATGTACCAATATGTACTTAATTTCTGTACATACACAGACGCTGGCTATGTAACTGGCTCATCTGTTTTTATCAGAACTGGTTGGACCATTGTAGAGAACAAGCACTTATGTACATCTTGTGTCATTCCTAGATTGTAATGTACTGTAAGCGGGGCCCTCGCGCCTCTTGTTTGAATTATAAATTAGCTTCTTCTGATATAATCTTTGAATAAATCTGTACATGTACCCTCTGAATTTTAAAGTGCTGTGGAATATGCAGGAGCTAAACGGTATAAACAAAGATTATTATTATACAGTGTGATTTGTTCAATGTAGCCACAATATTCCTTTCAGAGCACCGTTCAGTAGGGACAATAGTACTCGAGCATTTTATAGATTGTTTTGATTAAACATTGACTGACTCTTGGTTTGGGTATTTGTTTACCAAGAACAAACTTACCTCCTCAGTATTTTGCTACTAAGCTCTCTGTGAATTTTATTTGTGCTGTATTATTTAATAACATTTACTTTAGCAAAAATATTTTGTTGTTCTTGAGTTTTGGACAAAAATGTCAATATATAAATGACCATCTCTGGTGCAAGTACCTCCTGGGTGTAGCAGGGTAGCGCCATCTGCAGGGAGTTGGGCAGCTTCATAACAGTGATGCTACAGCATTTATCGTCAACATGCTATAGGTAGAGAACTGAATATTTATAAAGGGGTGTAGCACAGCACCAATGGCGGGCATGACAGTGGACCAAGTTCTTAACAAAGGCTTTACTAATGGCAGGAAATAAAACGCGGTACTATGAAATTCAGCAGTGGTTATTGTATTTTCTCTGCAGCTTTTGTAGTGTCTTGGAGTAGTGGGATAGTAAATTGCAGATGCCATGATCATTTATATTTAATAAAAATCCTCTATTTAATATAAATGAATCATGTCTGCTTTTTTAATCTGCTAGATTAGTGATAAATCCATTTTTGCAACTAATAACTGTATATTTCACCCTAGACACAAAGCAGAGGCTGATTAGAAGCTTGCAGAGCTTTGATCAATGCTTAGCCAGAGCACTCAGATATTAAAATGATAATTTTAGCGTAAAAACAAATCAAAGATTGTGACAAATAAATTTGTCATTGTATTCTGAGTTCCACAGAATTTCAGCTGTTTGTACAATAATCTGTTGCAGTATAGGAACCAATATAGAGTCAACATGAACTAAGAAAAATAAATAGCATTACACCTGAACGGCAAACTCGTGTTATAACAGACCACGTTGATCAGTAAGGTAAAAATCACGTGTTGATGACTTCATGCTGATCCTACTGCATATTTTTTAACTGACTGCTAGTCCTTTTGTTTTACACATTTGTCAGAATAATAGACTTTAAAAGGAGCATCCCCAGATGCTTTCCATATCTCTCACAAGTTTCTACTTGAACATGTGATTGCTGCAGCCAATAACTGGCCTCAGCATTGACCTACTAAAACCAATGATTGGCAGTAGTCATCACATGTCATTTTAAATGGGGTGAGGAAATTCCTGGGCAATCACGGAGCACCCTTGAAGCATCAGAATTGACACCCCTTTAACATTTCTGGACTGGAACAGGGGGAGCATTTAGGGTGGGGTATTGAATGAAAACTTTCCTTAGATACAATAAAATGCAGTTTCTCATTTTTCTTTTATTTCTTTATTTCTAGAATTTGCAACCAAAAATCCAAAATACCCTACAAACTCTCCACTTTACTTAGAAAACCCCAAAAAGGGGCATACCGGCCAGTAAAAAAAAAAAAAAAAAAAAAAAAGGCATCTCTGAAAAGGGGCATGTCCTCGACATTGGGGAAAAAAATTTGAAAACAAATCTACTTATGTCCCCACATAAAACATGTTGGATTTGAGCCCTGGGGAAAAAGAAAAAGCAAAACATAAAGGGGTATTCCGGGCAAAAACATTTTATCCCCTATCCAAAGGATAGGGGATAAGAGGTCTGATCGTGGGGGGCCTGCCACTGGATAGGGGATAAAATATCCTTTGGATAGGGGATAAAATGTTTTTGCCCGAAATACCCCTTTGGATAGGGGATAAAATGTTTTTGCCCGAAATACCCCTTTGGATAGGGGATAAAATGTTTTTGCCCAAAATACCCCTTTAAGGAAAAGAGCTGAATCAGTAAATAATATGGAAAAACACCTGTCGGGAAAGAAAGAAACACAAAGAAAACTCCACTCCACTATTGGTAAATGAGGCTCTTTGTCTTAGACAAAACATCAGAAGTAGGGATCGACCGATATCGATTTTTTAGAGGCGATACCGATAATCTCTCACCTTTCAGGCCGATAGCCGATAACTTATACCGATGTTCCGGTATAAGTTACCGGCTATTTCAACCCCCCCCAGGCAGGGCAGAAGCCGTTGCAGATGAATCATTTGAAGCGGGCGCTTTAAATCAATGAACTGCAGCGGCTTTTGCAGTGCCAGAGACCGCTGCTGCCACCTGCTTCTCTCCCCCTGCCTGTCCTGGGGTCATGAGTCTAACCACCACAGTTGCCCCATCGCTTTCCCCCCCATCCTCTGCCCACATACCGCCGCCGCTGCCCCATTGCCTCCCCCCACCCTCTGGCCACATGCCGCTGCCCCATCGCCTCCCCCCTCATCCTCTTCCCACATGCCGCTGCCCCATTATCGGGGCATTATCGGCAAGGTAATTGCCGATACCGATAATGTCTAAAATCGCGATTATCGGCCGATAATATCGATCAAACCGATATTCGGTTGATCACTAATCAGAAGTAATATTGCTGTTAATATTGATTTCAAAGCTGTAATACTAAGGACTTAAAGGTACACGTATAAATAGTATAAGAAGAGTAGGTCTTGGTCACTAATTTGCCATAGGTTGGTTACTGTAATGTATTAATTGTTACTGCATTTTATTAGTAGCAGCTGTTATATGTAACTTCCCCCCCCCCCCCCAAACAGAAACCAGTTAATGTATACCCCCGTACAGAGGTCAAAATGACACTCAATACATTTAAAGGGATATTCCTGGATTAGCTAACTTTTAACTATCCTGCCCATTAGGAATAATTATGCTAGATTTACATTTACTTGCTATACCGCTCTGCAGTGGATCGTCTTCTTTTTCTTCATTATATGGTCCCCCCCAGGTCTAGCGTTTCCTTTCAAGTCCTGATGACATTCTTCTAACAATCCTTTGTGGCTCGAGGCGGCAGCTGGTATACGGGGGCTTGGCTATTTCCTGTATTTCCTCACAAGCCAGCCCCCTGATGACATTTACGGTCCATCTGTACATCCTGACGTGACGGCGTCCCGTGATATCGGCAATCTGCGCAGGGAACATAGGGAACGCTGACACGTCAGGAATCCTTTGCAGCTCCTTTGAGACGAACGTAATCAGGACCTGAAAGGAAACGCTAGACCTGGGGGGACCATATAATGAAGAAAAAGAAGACGATCCACGGCAGAGCGGTATAGCAAGTAAATGTAAAACTAGAATAATTATTCATAGTGGGCAGGATAGTTAAGTTAGTTAACCCCGGAATATCCCTTTAACACATTTACCATAAACATTGGGAGATAAGAAAAAAATGCCTCCACTTATCAGGCTCCTTTCCTTATCACCCCCCTCTAAACTCATAATTCACTGCGTAAATCTTGCTTTCCCATACGACTATCTCTTTCAGCAGTAACATTAGAAATTCTTCCCAGTCAACTACTCTTGGTAGTGACAGCAATGACTAAAATGACATCCAGCCTGCCTACATATGTACTACTGCTCCTGCATTGCACTCTTTAATGGAAGAAAGCTACATACAACAACCTGTTCTCAACAAATACTGATGCATGAGGAACAAACAGTTCACTGCAGGAATGGATGCTGTTAGTAAAATCATTTAGCTCCATGCATTCAACCCTGGTTGAAAGTATTCAGTCACTGAATGTATGAATCCCAGTTGGTAGGGTGGATTTTCTAGTTGCCAAAGAAACTTGGGCACCGTGTTTTGTCCAGCCCTACTCTTAGATTTAGGCATCTGAACTAGATGAAGGGGACAGAAATTAGATTTATGAGGATGTTTTATCTCCCTAACTAGTTAGGATAAAGCAGTTTGCTGGTATTTCTAAATACTTAATGTATTACTTCATAAAATATGTACATGGTTTAATATTTGTAAAAACTGCAGAATAGCCATAGTTGGATACATTGTACAGAAAAGAATAGAAAGGCGGGGTGGTAGAGAAGCCATTTATTTAAGAATAGGCATAAAGGGGAGGCGAGCGCTGAACAAGAGCAAAGGATGCTGGGAACTGTAGTTTCAAGACAGCGTGCAGGGAAAGGAAAAAGCAAGAGGGCAAAAAGGTAAATCAGAGCGAGGTACAGATACTAAAAAGGACAGGATATTATTGTGGACACATAATTAATGTCCTAAGCTGATCTGAGGTGTTTTTTTGTTTTTTTTTGTTTTTTTTTACTTTGCTGGATAACCCCTTTAAATTAACAGAAATTTATAATATATGCAAAAGAGAAAAAGGGAACTATAAATAGAATTATTGTGATATGTAGGCCCCTGGGGAAAATTACTGTGATGACATTAGTCAAATAGCAGTAAACCAAAAGTCTAATTTTAAGAATATGTGAAGTATTAAAAAAAATATATTAAAGGGGTATTCTGGCCTTAGACATCTTATTTCATATCCAAAGGATAGGGGATAAGATGTCAGATCGCGGGGGGGTCCAACCACTGGGACCCCCTGCATTCTCCATGCAGCACCTGGCATTCTGTACTGGGTGCTGCTTCAGCCTCAGAAACACTGGTTTTCAGAGACCTAGACGTGAAATCATAGTTATAATAGTCGTTCTAATAGTTTAGCCTCATTGTACTTAGAAGCCAATGTTAGAGATAAATTTAAAGTGTACCTGTTAAAAAACTTTTTACATGTCAAAGGTTTTGAGACCCTCAACAGTCAAGAGAATAAGCGGGAAACAGTGTACTTTATTTCCCAATTCTCAGCATTCTTTTTATAGCTGCTCTTTTATACAGTAAGTCTCTGGAGTGGCGTGACAAGGATAACTGAGAGCTGGGGAGTAAAGGTGTTCTTATCCCGGTTTGTTCTCCTGTTCGGAGGGGGGTCTTAACTCTGAGACGCTGACGGATCAAAATTCAACATGTCTCTGTGACATGTCAAAAGTTTTTTTTAAAGCGCAGGTACACTTTAACCCCTTCCCGCTATAGGACGTATGCATACGTCCAATAATCCGACACGTTTGCGCAATTGGACGTATGCATACGTCATAGCGATCTCTGGCACTGCCGCGGGCAGCGCAGGAGATCGGCGACGGGACCCGGCTGTGACTGACAGTCCCACCGCAGCTCCTGGAGCCGCGATCGTGCCGGTCCTGGCAGCATTAACCCCATAGATGCCGTGATCAATCCTGATTACGGCATCTATGGTCTTGAAAGGGGGAGCTTTCTCCCCCTGTTATCTAACGGCGCTGCCGCGATACAATCGCAGGTTTCTGTTGGTTGCTATGGCAGCAGGTGGTCAGATCATGACCTCCTGTATGCCTGCTACGGAAGCCTGTGAGATCCAGGTAGAGGCTGGATCGCACAGGCTGTAGTCACTGCAGCTCATCAGGTTATACTGTGCTGCAGTACAAATGTATTGCAGCATAGTATAACCTGTAAAAAGTGTAAAAAATAAAATAAAAAGTTCTTCAATAAAAGTATGAAGTGTAAAAAAATTTATAAAAAAATGCCCCTTTCCCAATAAAAGCCCTGTATTATCACCAAAAAAGATCAAAAACACAAATCATATACATAATAGGTATTGCCACGTCCGTAATGGCGTGTACTATAAAGCTATAATGTAAATTATCCCGCATGGTGAACGCCGTAAAAAAAACATTAAAAAAAGCGCAAAATTCGCCAATTTTGGTACAAATAGCGGAATAAAAAAGATCAAAAGGTAGCACAAACATGATACCAATAAAAAGTACAGCTCATCCCGCAAAAAAATAAGCCCTTACTCAATGGCGTCGGACGAAAAATAAAAAAGTTACGGCTGTTGGAAAATGAATGGTAGAAAAATAATTTTGCTCAGAAAAGGAAAAAGAACATAGAAAGCCATATAAAATGGGTATCACCATAATCGTACTGACCCACAGAATAAATATAACATCACTTTTACCGCACAGAGTACACCATAAAAAAATGCCAGAAATTTTCGTTTTTCACAATATTTTTAAGTTTTTCACAAAAAAAAGTGTCAACAAAAATGCACCAGTTATATAAAGTACAATATGTCACGAAAAAACTATCTCAGAATTACTCTGCTCAGAAAAAGCGTTCTAAAGTTATTACCATTTAAAGAGATATATGTAAAAAAAAAAAAAGAGCCTGGTCATAGAGTTAAAAAATGATCCGGTCCTTAAGGGGTTAAGTTCACCTTTGATATTGGCTTCCAAGTACACTGGACCTCAACCATTACAACTAGAAGTAATACAATGCCAAATCATATTGGGGGAAATTTATCAAAACCTGTGCAGAGTAAAACTTGCCCAGTTGCCCATAGCAACCAATCAGATCGCTTCTTTCGTTTTTAGGAAGGCCTGTGAAAAATTAAAGAAGCGATCTGATTGGTTGCTATGGGCAACTGGACAACTTTACCTCTGCACAGGTTTTGATAAATCTCCCCCATTCTGACTTTTGCAAATACTGAACAAAAGTTTTTTCTATTAATTATGAATGTAGCCACAAGAGATGACAGAATGTACAGTATGATATGCCAAACCCAAATTTTTTGACTTGGCCAGAAGTTAATTTAGTCTTTAAAAGTCAATCCACTTTTCAATTGTTCTCCAGAGAAGTCTGGAATGAGACAGTCCAGAATTTAAATCCAGACTCCTGGGGAATCTGAACACTTGAAAAGCAAAACAACTTTTACAAGACTAAATCATTTAATGATCAGTTCATTGGAGTGATGCTTGAGTAAGCTTACTTATTTAGATTCACTCAACTCGAGTGGCTCCCAAAAAGAAAAGTAGCTATACTCACTAGTTTTATCCTAACTGATTCCAGCACAGCTGTTCTAGTCCTCCCCAAAGGTTTTTGACAAAATTATCAAAATTCATGAATAATAAATAAAAACTAAAGGGAATAAGGTCTGATAGAAACAAAACAAAACCCCCAAAATAATAATAGGGTGGCATCCCACATGTTACACTAAATTATAATAATAAAAAAATTAAAAAAACATTTTAGGTAACATATAAAGTTGTAGGGAGGAGTAAATACCTGGTGTAGGATAAAGGAAGGGGGATATAGGGTTCCCGCAGGGGGATAATATTTTAATGGTGCTTTGGAGGAATACTCGCCATTCCTTGCATTGTACCCAACTCGACCACTGCACGCCTCTAGTGTCCTCCTTTGTTAAAAAGCTTTACAAAGGTCCCTACAGGACTGAAATATTGGATGCTTTCCTTTTCTTCTTTGTACAACTATATTTAAGGTTTAAAGGAAATCTATCATCAGTGTCACCTGCACTAACCTGTCTGTACAGGTGAAACTGATGACAGTGTTCCCTTAAGCAGTTAAGAATTCTGGTTTTGGCAGTGGATTATTCTATGCAACTGTTAAATAGTTAGTCATCAGTTTAATTAGCAAATTTGAATGAAGAATGAAGAGCCTAGGGGAAAATCGACCCCTTGCAGCACCGATAGCACACAATTAAAACTAAAATAGGTCTTACTGACCAAACGTTTTGGGGGGAGGGACATCTGACTGCATAGCTAAAATTGGAACAATACAGCAGTGGTAAGTTGTTAAATATTTTAAAACTCCACTTGGCAGTTGTTAAAAATTGAGAATATTCTAGACCTATAAATATCAATACTGAAATTTGTCAGCAACCACTGGCTTCCTTTTTGTATGCCAAGCAATCTCATTATGTGTATCCGATCTGAACTGTAGCACAATTTTGTAGTATGTATTTCTGTTTTTCAGTAACCCGTGTAAATTGATTTGCAGACAGTCTGCCAACAGCTCATAAAGCACAAACGAAGATGCAGAATCTTTTGGCAAAAGGGAGCTGTTGTTTAGGCCATTTAAATGCCTGTAATGAATTCTGCCACTCATTCACTGTAATACTAACTAGATTACAACTCTCTCATAAAATGCCTTACACAGGCAGTAAAATAGTCACAGCACTCAGGATTTTCTTCTTGATACATAGATTTATTTATTTTTTCTCAAAATGATTAGGTGTACTAGTGCAAGATTTATAAGTGATACACAAGTCTCATAAACCTCAACGGAGTCAGCAGAGAGTGGACTTATAGCCGACAGTGTTTCAGGTATTGCCATATATCATGTACACTCTATGTCTTGTATTGGTAAATCGTTCAAATGATATATGTTGTATTGTATTGTGTATTGGAGATTTATTAACATACTGAAAGTCTATTTCCATTGCTGTATTAAGAATGAACCCTTTAAAGTAGGCAACTTTTACTATGTTGTGTTTAAGTCATTTTAAATCAATATTTAAAAGTCAAGAAGAGGAAACATTTTATATTTTAAAAAAAAGTGTGCGAGGTATAAGGTAAGGAGTTGAGTTATCAGTTTGGGATTTTATGGTAATCTGAGTTCAGTTCACTGGAGGTCCAAGTATCATGGCTGCAATTCTAAAAAATCACCAGTAATTCAGGTGCCAATAGATAGCCTTACATGGGGAACATGGTGGTTTTTTTAATGCCGGTGATCAACAATAGTTGAAGGCCCCTCTTAATTCTCACTTATTCATGAGATCCTATACAGACACCTCTATTAAGTAATACTGCAATATAAAAATGATGCTCTAAAATCACTATAGCTATAGAACAATAGCTAAGTGGAAAGGGAATTATTTAGAATGAATATAATCATAACAACACATGATTAGGTGTAATGCACTACTTATACATACTACTATTATTTCTGTAATCGTTAATACCTGTATTATATTCTCTGTCAGCCGTGTTGCCATTGCACATTCTATCCACTAGCAGCATGACAGTATTACTTTATGATGCATGAAAACAGAGCCCATTAGCTTGCTCAGGCTTAAAGCAGAAAGCTGTGTTGGGAAGAAAATTGCAAACCATTTTTTAAGTGTACCTTGCTTTTAGACAAGGCCGCAGAACACTGGATTCAAAGCTTTTCAGTGGCTGATTCCCACCCATACTTAAAAATGTTCAATAAATAGATATTAATTTACACTGTTCTTACGATTGCTCATGAAAGTAATGCAGGTTCCAGCCCCTAGACAATGCTTTAAATATTCTGGAAACCCCCTTTTTAAGTGTTTTTGTCAACTTAACCCCTTAAGTGCCAATTTTAGTTGTTGCACTTTAGTTTTTTCCTCCTCGCCTTATAATAGCATAAGATATGCTCCAGAGGTGAAAAAAAACAATTTTTTGCTATTCTCTAAAATAGCTTTTTTTTCTCAATATCACCTCACAAAGTTTTTTTGTTTTTTTTTCTCCTCTGGAGCGTATCTTATGCTATTATAGGGCGAGGAGGAAAAAACTAAAGGGCAACAACTAAAATCTGTGTCTGTGTCTTTATTACGCCATTCACCATGTGGTCAAAATAACATGTAGTCTTAATACTTTAGGTTGGCGCTATTAAAACAATACCCAATTTGTAAAGTTTGCATTATGCTTTACTAATTTTAATTTGTTTTACCTTTTTTAGAAAGAAAAAAAAATTGTAATTCCCATTTTCTGACCCCTATAACTGTTTTATTTTTTCGTTTACCAGACTGTAAGAGGGCTCATTTTTTGCACAGTGATCTGTAGTTTTTATCAGCACCATTTTAGTATTGACTTTTTGATCACTTTTTACTTAATTTTTTCTGGGATATGATGTGATAAAAAAAAAGCAACTCTGGGTTTTGGTATTTTTTTTACATTTATGACGTTCACCATATGGGATGAATAATGTTATATTTTAATAGTTCGGAAAATTAGGCATGCTGCAATACCAAATATGTTTTATTTTAATTATGCTTACATATTTTTTACATGAAAAAATGATCATCATTGGTCATTAAGAAGTTAATATGCTGCCTCTTGAGTGCTGAAATAACTTAAGAGCGCCGAAAAATTGCTGCCTATTATTGGCTTAAGCAACAAGGAAAGGCAGGAGAGGAAACCAGACTGGAACATGAGTTTGCTGTATCTTTTTTTTTAAGGCTCTCATTAGACAAACAACTCATTTTTTTCTGTTTTAGCTACTAAAATTACAGACCTGTAGCAGTAATAAACTGGTAGGGCAGAATATTATGGTGATTGATCAATTTTTTTACTGTATATTTATTTTTAGTTATAGTTTAAAAAAAATAAACAATTACAACGAAAATGTATAAAGCGAGTTAAGTACAATAAGCTATACCGTATTCATCGGCGTATAACACGCACTTTTTAGGGTAAATTTTTTTGCCTAAAGTCTACCTGCGTATTATACGCCAATAAGCCGCTGCAGTTCAATGATTTAAAGCGGGCGCTTTAAATCAATGAACTGCAGCGGCTTTGCAGGTGCAGAGACCGCCACCGCTGCCGGCTTCTCTGCCCCTGCCTGTCCTGGGGTCTAGAGCCCTGCTGCCGGCCCTTCTCTCCCCCTGGCTATTGGTGCCGCTGCCCGTTCTCTCCCCCTGACTATCGGTGCCGGCGCCCCATTGCCGGGGCCATAGCCAGGGGAGAGAAGCGGCGCCGGCAATGGGGCAGCGGCGCCGACAGACGGGGGAGAGAAGGGGCAGCGGCACCCATTGCTGGCGCCGCTGCCCCGTTGCCTCCCCCATCCCCGGTTGTATACCTGTTGCCGGGGTCGGGTCCGCGCTGCTTCAGGCCTCCGGTGTGCGTCCCCTGCGTTGTTGCTATGCGCTGCGAGACGCAATGACGTCACTCGTCATTGCGCCGCGCAGTTCATAGCAACGACGCATGGGACGCACACCGGAGGCCTGAAGCAGCGCGGACCCGACCCCGGCAACAGGTATAAGGAAAGAAGCGGTGGCAGCAGGGCTCTAGACCCCAGGAAAGGCAGGGGGAGAGAAGCGGGCAGCGACGGGCCCTCTCCCCCTGCCTTTCCTGGGGGTGTATCGGGGTACACACGTGCACACACACGCACCCTCATATTACCAAGGATATTTGGGTAAAAAACTTTTTTTACACAAATATCCTTGGTAAAATGAGGATGCGTGTTATAGGCCGGTGCGTGGTATACCCTGATAAATACAGTACATAAGCACGTTGCAACGTTGATAGATCCACTTTAAAGCCCGAAAGCTTATTCCATAGGACCCATTTAATGGTATGTTCACAAAGTGTTGTTTTCTTATGTATTCTGCATTAAAATCTAGTCGAAATCTGTCCACAAAAATTCCAACCAATCAGACAAACCAATTCTCTTGAAAATCAGCATCAGAGTTTATGTTCTAAAATAATCATCATTTTGACAAATCCTAAAAGCTCAAATGGATCTGACACTGAAGTTTTGGGAGGCGGCTGCTAAAATAGAATATTAACTATAAAATTTGCACAAGGCTGGGTTTACACTGTTTGTAGGAAACCCTCCAAAAGTGTACCATATATGTCTCCAGAGGATGGAGACCTCAGATGGTGGTCAAAGGAGTGTCTTCTTGGCCTCCATGTGGCTAGTGGACATCAGTATAGAATACCATAGTATACTATTTCCATCAATAAGATCCTAAACACATATGGGTTATAGATGTCCCGGTATTAAATCTAATCAACAAAGAAAAAGGAAGTCATGGCACTCACCAATTTGATACATGAATTTATTTATCGTTTCATGGTGCAGTCACAGACGTAACATTCAGGCGGCAACTGACACCAATGTGTTCACAATGGTGACAGCTGTTTTGTGCTAGACGCGCTTCTACAGACCAAGTCCCCCTCAGTCATGTCACTATAAATACACACATCTCACTGGTGACAAACTACGGAACAAATACTTAGTGCTAAAAAATTAAAATGAAACAGTTTTCAAGTTTCATCAATCTATTTTATCTCCCACAGAAACCAATCACAGCTCAACTTTTGCATTACTAGAACTCATTAGGATATAAAAGCTGAGCTGTGATTGGTTATTATGGACAAATCAGACAGTTTTTTCAGGCTGACTGTTAAATCATTACAGAGCCCATGAACAGGTGGGACTCTGACAAGTTGAGTAGGTGTTTATTGATTAGTTATTGACATCATGTGCTCTCCCTAAGCTATACTTATTCTCCTAATACCCAATATATAGCACATTTTAATTGAGATATAAATAAAGTATTATGAGGGGAATTTATCATTGTTGATGTGGGTGAACGATTTTGTCCACCTTTTATTTTGTGTGGTGCTAATGTGTACATGTGCCACGTTTGTTAAATGGTTGCACGGCAGTTGATAAATATTGCGCAGGTATACATTTCCTGAAATTTCCCTTCAATGCATCATTTTCTATAATGCAATTGAAACAAATAATGGGTAATAATGAGTCTGCACCACCGCTACTCCAACAGCACAATAGGGGCAGCTACATTTCCTCGGATAGCCATAATTTCAGATGCCTTGTGGTGCTCAGACAATATCAGATATGATCAATACATCTTGAAAGAAATAAATTGTCTAGAAATATAGCATGTCTGTAAATACTCACATAACAACTTGCAAGACATGGGAGGATACAAACAGGGAGTACAGCTGACAGCAACAGCGTGGTTTTGCACTTCTTAGTGCTTCCTCTGGCCTATACATGTATTAGTAAGCAGGGAGAACCATTTAATTTACCAGATATGTTACCTGTAACTGGTATCTAATGCTATCTGGCCAATATAAAAGCGGCTGCATACACATGTAATGGCATATAATATAATGCACAAGTAGTAGTAGTTCTACAACTGATATAGTTCTTTAGTTTGTGGTCTATACCACTTATTGATACTGACTTGCAGGGGAGAAAGGATTACCTTTTAGAACTTTTAGACATGAAAGTGTCTTTTAAATTATTACACCGGTCCAAAAGTTGGATCTTTTTCTATTATGAACCAGTTTTTAAGGCTGACTCTTCTTATTACTTCTTCTACAGGGAAAAATTAAAACAAAATTGGAAAAGGTTCATTTCCATTATCCCTTTTGGATTTTTTTTTCTTCTTCTTTCCCTGTAACAGGTTAGAGCAATCTTGTGCAGCACCCCTAGCAATGGCTTGATCCAAAAGATCTTTGGGATAACCCTTAATAAGGAATATTTTCCATAACTCAGTCACCTAAGAAGGCTGCATAGGTACTGCATTCTTGGTATACAAGGGGTTGTATGAGAGAAGTAAAAACTTTGGGGGTTTATTTTTGGACTGTCTGATATTGTAGCTCAGCCCTATAATCCAACAATGAGTGCATACAGTGGATGATGCTAGAAATCAGTGAAGTGCATAGTTTAAGGCTGAGTTAACAAATTGCTAAATGAAAAGAAAAAAATTGGCACTAAAATATGTATAAAAAGCGGCATTTTTTTCCCCTGAAATCTAATAATGTGTTGTATTAAAGTCTATTAAAAAGTGTCCGTCAGTGCACACATTGCATAAAAAAACAACTATTTTACTGGCATTATTTTCTTTTTAACCCCTTAAGGACTCAGGGTTTTTCCGTTTTTGCACTTTCGTTTTTTTCCTCCTTACCTTTTAAAAATCATAACCCTTTCAATTTTCCACCTAAAAATCCATATTATGGCTTATTTTTTGCGTCGCCAATTCTACTTTGAAGTGACATTAGTCATTTTACCCAAAAATGCACGGCGAAACGGCAAAAAAAATCATTGTGCGACAAAATCGGAAAAAAACCCGCCATTTTGTAACTTTTGGGGGCTTCCGTTTCTACGCAGTGCATATTTCGGTAAAAATTACACCTTATCATTATTCTGTAGGTCCATACGGTTAAAATGATACCCTACTTATATAGGTTTGATTTTGTCGCACTTCTGGAAAAAATCATAACTACATGCAGGAAAATTTATACGTTTAAAAATGTCATCTTCTGACCCCTATAACTTTTTTATTTTTCCATGTAAAGGGGCGGTAAAATTTACATGCAGGAAAATTTATACGTTTAAAAATGTCATCTTCTGACCCCTATAACTTTTTTATTTTTCCATGTAAAGGGGCGGTATGAGGACTCATTTTTTGCGCCGTGATCTGAAGTTTCTATCGGTATGATTTTTGTTTTGATCGGACTTTTTGATCACTTTTTATTCATTTTTTAATGGTATAAAAAGTGACCAAAATACGCTTTTTTGGACTTTGGAATTTTTTTGCGCGCACGCCATTGACCGTGCGGTTTAATTAATGATATATTTTTATAGTTCGGACATTTACGCACGCGGCGATACCACATATGTTTATTTTAATTTTTTTTACACTGTTTTCTTTTTTTTATGGGAAAAGGGGGGTGATTCAAACTTTTATTAGGGATGGGGTTAAATGACCTTTATTAACCCTTTTTTTTTAACTTTTTTTTTGCAGTGTTATAGGTCCCATAGGGACCTATAACACTGCACACACTGATCTCCTATGCTGATCACTGGCGTGTATTAACACGCCTGTGATCAGCATTATCGGCGCTTGACTGCTCCTGCCTGGATCTCAGGCACGGAGCAGTCATTCGTCGATCGGACACCGAGGAGGCAGGTAAGGGCCCTCCCGGTGTCCGGTCAGCTGTTCGGGACGCCGCGATTTCACCGCGGCGGTCCCGAACAGCCCGACTGAGCAGCCGGGTCACTTTCAGTTTCACTTTAGAAGCGGCGGTCAGCTTTGACCGCCGCTTCTAAAGGGTTAATACCGCACATCGCCGCGATCGGCGATGTGTGGTATTAGCCGCGGGTCCCGGCCGTTGATGAGCGCCAGGACCGACGCGATATGATGCAGGATCGCGGCGCGATCCCGCTTCATATCGCGGGAGCCGGCGCAGGACGTAAATATACCTCCTGCGTCGTTAAGGGGTTAAATAAGAAAAACACTGGCGCTGTTGGACAAAGTGACCGTGTATAGCTGCTCAGGTACAAAAAAAAGGTGTCCCCTTCACACCATTAATAAATAACATTTCTATAGATAAAATTATTATTTTCTTTACATTTTTACCATATGGGAACTTGGCCTAATGCTGCTGTCCCATATAGCAGTTTTATTTATTTTTTGTTTTGTTTTTTTAAACTTGCAGTTTTAAGCAAAAGCCAGACATGGACCTAGCTGGAAAGAGAACAATAAGTCCTTCCTTTATATTTCTCATTTCTTTTAAATCCACTCCTTCACTGAATGTCCCTGAATCAGCACTTGTTTCTAATGGAAAAAAAAGTGCCAACATTCAAAGTCCCTTTGATAATGGGTGATTCTGTCAAAAAATGAACATAATCATTCTTCCAGCAGAATCCAATTCCCTGACGGAAGTTTGGCTACAGAACCTCCGAGTGAAACAGATGTGAGGCTGCTGCAAGTGGAATCTGCCTGAAATTTCCTCGTGAAAATGGCAAGCAGAACCTTCAAAGTCTGAACAAGCCCTTGGTTTTGCTCAAAAACTGCAGTGGCACTTTAGGAAGAAAAAAAGGCTATAGAAGTAATGATAGCGTTATCTAATATAACCAATGAAATGATGACGATCATTCCCTTCATATTTCCAAAACAATTAAACTAATCTTTTCAATTGTTAAAAAATAAAATAAAAAAATGGTTGGATGTTTTCATTGTTTCATGGTCAATAATTATTATTATGCAACAGTGACCTGGATTTAGCTTTTTTCTGATGAGTAATGATTCTGGTTGCTGACTTTCATTAGGTGATCATACTTGCATTATATTGTTTACACTTCAATGGGTAATCGCTTTTCAGAAAAATTGATGCATCTACGGCCAGCACTACTTTTATCATCACGCTGTTTTTAAAGCAAAACTTTACAATCCACTTTCTTAGAAATTGTCCAATAACTACAATCCTCCCTCAGCGACCATTCTGTGTACAGAGATAAAGCAGACCCATACAGTGACAGCATGTGTATTGCTGGGATAATCTCTTTGCAAAGTTGTATCTCTATTCATAAATGTTTTGTCAGTATAATAATATTTTTAATGTAACAGTTTTACTGTTACCATTATGGTCAAAAGCATAAACATTTTAAAATACCTGTTAAGTGGTTTGATATATTAGTTAAGTATCCTCTTTTGCAGAACCAAGATCGATCCTGTGCCTTGTTCCCTAATATATTACACAAAGATGTTCTATTTTGATTTAGTGAGTCTTTGTATTTACAATGATGAGTTTGCAATCTGGAAAATGTTATTGACTGCAGAACCTTATCAGGTAACTAGGAAACAGCCAAGTATCCTTGCACCTGCTGTCACATTGCTGCAGATGTCGTTTGCAAAGTTGCCATGGTCAAATACACCAATAACGTCCATTTTCTAAACATATCTCTCTCTAAGCCAAGAGGTTAGAAATGTCCAGGAAAAGTTACAACATTACAAGACCTTTGCATTATATTTCATTGAGTCTGCTGTCCTTTTTCTCTATGAAGCCAGGTTCACATGGTGTAAAATGTGCGGAATGTCAGCATTGAAAACATGTAAGGACATTCCGCACACATGAAGAATCCGTTGGGCCTTAGGACTGCTTGGAAAATTTGCAAAAAGAATAGAAATGTCTATTCTATTTATGTACGGCGGAATCGGGATTTGCTGCACTGGTCACACTGTAGAACTGCTGTGGCAGATGTTCCTACCATGGAAATTCTATCGTATGAACAGTGCAGCAGAATCCCATTCTGCCGTGTGAACATACCTTAATAGTTATCAGTATGGACCTTCCCTTCTTAATGTGTGAATCATGGGTGTTATACCACATTTGTGGTGGTGTTTAACTATTATAATATCGGTTTTGACATTTTGAGTTATGTATGAAGAGGCATTTATTATCAACTGCTTTGTTTTCTGTTTAAATCAGTTTTTATGACCACTTTACCAGGCACAGCTGTGTACACTTGGTAGCAGCTGTACCTATTATTGTAGATCGTAACATTAACTTCAATGGAATGATTTTCAGTACCAGGTACTGCCAGTGCCACGTGTATGGCACTATACCTGGCAATTAAGAGTTCACATTGCTTGCATGAGCCTTAGGAAGCTCTGTGACTTCTTCATCACTTATCAGGCACAACCCCATACATTACATTGCATTTTTCCTATTCCCATTGAAGTGAGCTGCAAAAAGGTACTTTGCTCAAAAAAATTAAGGGAACACTAAGATAACACATTCTAGATCTGAATGAATGAACAAATCATATGAAATACTTTCATCTTTACATAGTTAAATGTGCTGACAACAAAATCACACAAAAATGATCAATAGAAATCAAATTTATCATACCCATCAGTAGTGTATGTGGCCTCCACGTGCCCGTATGACCTCCCTACAATGTCTGGGCATGCTCCTGATGAGGTGGCGGATGTCTCCTGAGGGATGTCCTCCCAGACCTGAACTAGACAGTCAACTGCTGGATAGTCTGTGGTGCAACATGGCGTTGGTGGATGGAGCGAGACATGATGTCCCAGATGTGCTCAGTCAGATTCAGGTCTGGGGAATGGGAAGGCCAGTCCATAGCATCAATGCCTTCCTCTTGCAGGAACTGCTGACACACTCCAGCCACATGAGGTGCAGTCCCCCAAAGAAATGCCACCCCACACCATTACTGACCCACCGCCAAACCGGTCATGCTGGAGGATGTTGCAGGCAACATTCTCCACGGCGTCTCCAGACTCTGTCACCTCTGTCACATGTGCTCAGTGTGAACCTGCTTTCATCTGAAGAGCACAGGGTGCCAGTTGCAAATTTGCCAATCTTGGTGTTCTCTGGAAAATGCCAAACTTTTCGATAGGTGTTGGGCTGTAAGCACAACCCCCACCTGTGGACTTTGGGCCCTCCTACCACCCTCATTGAGTCTTTTTCTGACTATTCGAGTGGACACATGCACATTTGTGGCCTGCTGGAGGTCATTTTGCAGGGCTCTGGCAGTGCATCTCCTGCTCCTCCTTGCACAAAGGCAGAGGTAGCCGTCTTGCTGCTGGGTTTTTGCCCTCCTACGGCCTCCTCCACGTCTACTGATGTACTGGTCTGTCTCCTGGTAGTGCCTCCATGCTCTGGACACTACGCTGACAGACACAGCAAACCTTCTTAACACAACTTGTCTTGATGTGCCATCCTGGATGAGCTGCACTACCTGAGCCACTTATGTGAGTTGTAGACTCCGTCTCATGCTACCACTATAGTGAAAGCACCGCCAGCATTCAAAAGTGACCAAAACATCAGCCAGGAAGCATAGGAACTGAGAAGTGATCTGTGGTCACCACCTGCAGAAACATTCCTTTATTGGGAGTGTCTTGCTAATTGCCTATAATGTCCACCTGTTGTCTGTTCCATTTACACAACAGCATGTGAAATTGATTGTCAGTCAATGTTGCTTCCTGAGTGGACAGTGTGATTTCACAGAAGTGTGAGTGACTTGGCGTTACATTGTTTTGTTTTAAGGGGTTATCCACCATAAGGTGATTTTAGTACGTACCTGGCAGACCGTAATGGACATGCTTAGGAAGGATCTGCGCTTGTCTTGGGGCTAAATGGCTATGTTGTGAGATTACCATAATACCGTGGCTAGCTTTTTGTAAACTAGTATTTCCTTTTTGAGTTTTCTTCTTTGCCTACAAATCCCATAATTCCATTTTCCACCCTCCCACACATCAGCCACCCCACCCATTGAAACATCAATGAGCTGCGTCCATTCAAAAGACCTGTGGTTTTCAATCAGGGTGCTTACAGCTGTTGCATTAGTTGCAGACTGATCTCTCTCCCACCAAGCGAACCCTCCACACATTAAAGCAGACAGGCTCCCGGTCATCAACTGACTAGTGAGTCAGTTCTCGGCCGCATTGCAACCTGGGAAAAATCTGAGACAACAGTCATTTTGTATGCTGTTAAAAATAAATATTGGGGTGAAAATCACAGCAGAATTGTGAGAAAACAGTCACACACAGGTACAGACACTATATTATGAACTACAAAATTATTATTTTTTGAGCAGTGTACATTTGCTACCAAATGTAGGGCTCCATGCTAGGTAAATAATGGCTCAGTCATGCACAAGTGCCATGGCCCCTTTAATCAGCTTATTAGCGTGGTTTCCTGGAGTCCAACCCCTTACAAAAATTATATTGATGGCTACAGTCATCAAGATAAAAGTCCTGAAATCTCCTTTAAAGGGGTACTCCGCTGGAAACATCTTATCCCCTATCCACCTCTGGGGACTCCTATGATCTCCGCTGCGGCCCCCTGTCATTCGGTGCACGGAGCGAACTCCGCTCCTTGCCCGATGACTGGCGATGCAAGCCGCCATGCCCCCTCCATTCACATCTATGGGAGGAGGCGTGAAGGCTATGTACTAGCCGTCACACCCCGTCCCATAGACATAAATGGAGAGGGGGTGGCATGACCGGATGCCGCCGCTGCCGGACAGGAGATAGCAGGGGTCCTTTGGATAGGGGATAAGATGTTTCCAGCAGAGTACCCCTTTAATGATCCTATGTCTGATAAATTAATATATTTGAAAAGTATTTAGTATGACAGATCTGCAGCCAACAGCAGAACACTTTGTCCTTGAAAAGTCCAATTTGATTCTGATGAGGTTTCTTTTTACGTAGTTAGGGAACTAAAGTATATTAATTCAGACTATTGTGCACAGTTGAATCTAATCTTAGGTATTCTTTTTCATAATCTGCTGCCCATTTTAAAGGTATGTCTCTTGGCTAGATATATATTTATATATCACTCCAGCAATATCTGGTATGTTTGAAATTCAGCCTTCAGTTGCTTGAGTTTAGGGTCAAGCAAGGTTTTTGATGTGAGATGTAATAGGAAGATGGAAGCTTAAATGGGGCTTGTGATAGTGTGAAACGAACATGAGTTTGGCTTCAAAATAGGTAATGCTCAACATGCTACATTTTAGCAGAATTTCTTCTCATCTCATAAAGTGAAATGACCTTTTTACATTCAAGTTATCTATCTTCAAAACAGTCTGAATTTTGCAAAGTATGGATTAAACTGTCTAAACACGGCTCCCATGTCAAGGAAAATCAGGATTTTCAGTAGTAGCCAAAAAATATCAGTTGTTCGGAAGTACATCTGTGGAGGTACATTTAGCATTTGGTTGCTTGTTGCGTGGGTTTGTACGGATTCTATTTATCACCTCTATAACAGTTATGTATACTTTTTGCATACTTCTGCCATTGCCCCCCCCCCCCCCCCCCTCTACTCAGAACACATGACAAGCATAATCAGAAGTAATAGCTCTTGGTGACCAAATAACGTAGGGGGACATTTATCAAGGGATTTAGAGCCTTTTCTTATTACAAAAGTCACACAAAAAGTCGCACGTGCGCCTAAGCAAATCTCTGTGCGACTTTTGGCTGTACGCAAAAACCTACACAAAAGCTTTCAAAAGTGAATTAACGTTCTTACTCTGCAGTGGTCAAGGATTTATCAAGTGAGAAAGTCGCACCCCTCAAAATAAAAAAACTAAATGTAAGCCAGCCTGGACCTGGCCTACAAAATGGCTTTGGAGAGCCGATTTCATGTTCCCTGCTGGCAGCCAATCATGGGACCAGCGGGAAGTATGAAATTACAGTTGGGACATAATATATCAGCGGCGCCGTGATATGAAAAAAGAAGCCCAGGCTGGCATCACTACAGCCACGCGGGACTCCCACAGCTGGGCCGGGGGATGTGCAGAAGCCGTCACTTCCATCCCTCAGTTCTGCGGTACCTGATGTGAGGAGTAGTCCCACAGCGCTGATGGATGGCAGGGATGGCTGCTTTTATCAGATGATCTTCTTTTCTGACCAACCGGGGAGCAGAGCAGCGCAATGCCGCCCACTTCCCTGGCTTGCTTGTCACCCACCCACACATCTCCCACACACCAGCACCGCACAACTACAACTCCCAGCATGCATTTACCATGAGGACATTCTTGGAGTTTGTGCGGGTGGGAGATGTGCGGGCAGGTAACAAGCAAGCTCCCCGGGCCGGCTTCCTAGCGGGGAAAATTTAATTTACGGCACTGTAATTTCATATTGCCCGCCGACAGCGGCGATTGGCTGGTTGGTCACAGCCAATCACAGTGCCCGGAGGGAAATATGAAATTACAGTGCCCTAACTTCATATGTGCAAGCAGGTGACAGGCTTCCCTGGCTGGCTTGTCACTCACCCGCACATCTCCAACCAGCCTACACCGCATGACTACAACTCCCAGCATGCCCTTACAGTGAGGACATGCTGGGATTTGTAGTCCTGCAGCTCAGTCGTGTGGGAGTTGTGCAGGCTTCCCTGGTATTTTACCTGTTTGTTTCATGGGAGTTGTAGTTTAGAAACAGGGTGCCTCCAGCTGTTGCTAAACTACAACGGTCATCATGGGAGTTATAGTTTAGGAACAGCGAGCCTCCAGCTGTTGCTAAACTACAACTGTCATCATAGGAGTTGTAGTTTAGGAACAGCAAGACTCCAGCTGTTGCTAAACTGGAGGCTGCCTGGAAATGATGGGTGTTGTAGTTTAGCAACAGCTGCAGGCTTCCTGTTCGGAAATGCTTCTTTTTGGGCGTTCTCCTCAGGGGAGAGGGCCATAAATTTACTAACCTATTTTCTGTTTTTTTCTGTTTTTTCTTCTCATTTTGGATACGTGTATGCAGAGGATTACTTCGGATTCGGTGGACTATGCCGATGATCAGCGTTTTATTTTTTTTAATATTAATAAAATGTTTAATGAGGGCTTGTTGGGAAGTGTTTTTTGGAATAAAAGTTTTTTAACATGTTATGTTTTTTTATTTTATTTACTTTACAGGCTTAGTAGTGGAAGCTGTCTAATAGACAAAGTCCATTACTAAGCCAGGGCTTAGCATTAGCCCCAAAACAGCTAGCGCTAACCCCCAATTATTACCCTGGTACCCACCGCCACAGGGGTGCTAGGAAGAGGCCTAGGTGGTAACAGGCTGCCGTTATTTAGGCTGGGGAGGGTAACAATGGTCCTCACCCACCCTGGTAACGTCAGCCTGTTGCTGCCTGGTTGGTATCTGGCCGAGAATAAAAATAGGGGGAACCCCACACGTTTTTTTTTTGTTTATTACTTAATTATTTATGTAAAAAAATCAGTGTGATTACCTGTATTTTCATTCTCAGCCAGATTCCAACCAAGCAGCAACAGCCTTACATTACCAAGGTGGGCAAGGACCATTGTTACTGGCCCTCCCCAGCCTAAGTAATTCCAGCCTGTTACCGCCCAGGAGCACCATTTTTTTCACTCCGGGCCTGCTGGTACTTGTTCTACCCGGCACCCCTGTGGCATAGGGTACTGGGATAATAATTGAGGTTTAGCGCTAGCTGTAATTGGGGCTAATGCTAAGACTTTGCTTCCTGGAAAGCTATCCTATAAGGTAAATCTAAAAACAAAACACAACACGTTTAAAAAAAAATTCACATTCACTGGTTGACCAGGTGAGGTGAGTATGGTGCTAGCACACTGTAGTATAATTATACCCCTTTATAGTTGTGTACACTTAGGCCCCTTTCACACTATAAAGTTGCTCCGTTAAAAGACCCGTTATAAACTTGCGTTAGAAAAGCCTTAAAAACGGATGTTAAATGTCCTTTACAAAATCCCATTAAAGTCGATGGGATTTTTTGATTATAAGTTATGACCCGTTATAGCCCGTCATGAATAACGGACATTATTTGTGACTGAAGAAAAAAGGCACATGCACAAATTTTTCTTCCGTCACAAGAAACGGGTAAATTAACAGCCGTTATTTTTAACATTGAAATCTATGGCAAAAGGATGAGCCTTAGTATCAAGTCTATGGCAAATGGATGAGCCTTTATGTCATCCGTTTGCACCTGGTTTATCATTTCCTTCTGAGCATGCTCAGAAGAGGTGACATCAGCAGACTCCTGCAATGCTGAGGGACTACTACTACTCCCATCATGGAACAGACTTGTTTACATGATGGGAGTAGTCATTCCCTGGCTGCGGGAGTCTGCCAGTGGCCGGGGAGGCTACATTAGTGTTTGTACTACTACCTTCTTCATGGAAAAGACTCTGTTCCATGATGGGGGTTGTAGTACAGGGGCTGAGGGAATGATCGCACAGGGTTTCACTTCTGAGGCCCGATGTGATTTTAAACTTCAGTGCGTCCCCTTAAAGCGTACCTGTCAGATCCAACCAAAAAAAAAACTTTTTTTAAACATATCACTCAGTACCTAATCCTGACCATGTACATCTAATTTTTATGTGTCTAGCACCTTTATTTATTTTTTCACTTTTAATTTAGCTCACTAGTCTGAATTCCTCTCAAAGGGAGGGGGCGTGGCCTCACTCTGCAGGTCTCTGCCCCCTCCCTCAGTATGCTGTCTGTGGGGGCCAGACATATGGATATATGTCTGATCCCTGCAGCGCGTCTATATACAGATGCCGCCGCATCACTATGAATGACAGGTATTCCTTCAGCAGACCATCGTGCCGGCTGGCTACTTGTAGTTTAGGGGCTGAGGGATTGATCGCATCGGGTCTCACTTCTGAGACCCGATGCGATTAGAAGTTATTAAACAGTGGAGCGGGCGGCATGCTCCACTCCCCTGCGATGTACAATGTATTTTACTTTCATTTTTAAATTCCCCGCCGAGAGCCCTGAATGGCCAGCGGGGTTTTCAAATAGAAGTGCTGCGGTGGGGAAAGATATATAGAATCGCTGGGGGGTATATGTCTGGCCCCTGCAGCGCTTCTATATATCTTGCCCCCTGCTGCGCTATATGTCTTGCCCCCCGCAGCAGAAAAGGAAAAAAGAAAGGAAACAAAGGGGGCGCTATCTAAGTGCCGTAAATGGTGGTAATCGCAAAGCTTGAAAATTAGCGCATACAGGAGTAGTGGAGCCAAATTAAAGTGTGTGTTAACACACTCACCTTCTAGTGTTGTGCAAGCTCAGGCACAACACTGATGTGGGCTTTCTGAGTGCATGCACTCTAGACGTTCTCCTCTGGGCTGCCAAGCATCTATCCCGATACTCCGTGGTGTCGGTCTGGCGGATAGTGGTGTGGATACTG
Source organism: Hyla sarda (assembly GCF_029499605.1). Classification (NCBI taxonomy): domain Eukaryota; kingdom Metazoa; phylum Chordata; class Amphibia; order Anura; family Hylidae; genus Hyla; species Hyla sarda. The sequence continues at coordinate 441,364,691 of NC_079189.1, forward strand.
GGTGACCTCGGCAAGGTGCTTATCCAGTCCTGGTGAAAAAACGGCGATGCTTCTCTGGGGTGCCTCCGGATGCGTAGATGGTTCAGCTCCCAACCCAGGTGGGGGTTGAGGAGGGAGGAAGATACGGGAGCGATTTGAAAGTTTTAAAAGCTTTATTTAGACGACGCGTTTCGCAAGGGGTCCCTTGCTTCATCAGGTCATAGATAACAGGGGTACAGACAGTCTTTATATACAGTGTGTACTTCAAAAAGTGCGGGAGTTTGTGACAGGTGTGGTGCGTCACCTGGGTGCCGGATGTGACGTGCCGGCTGAGAACGGGAGTATTCATTCATAAAATGTGCTGTTTGTATACAATGTACCGAGTGTTACTTTGTGGTTGGATGTAGAGAGAGCTGCTGGGTGTATCATGTTCGGCTTAGAGGATGTTCTCAATGTGTTGGTAAGTGGGAAACTGCGATTTGGTTCTCTTAAGGAAAAAATGTCAGTAGACTGCGGGAATACTAGGAAATATTTTGCTAATATATTGGAATATAATACAATATAATATTGTGAGTTGAATATTCCATAGATTATGTTTCTGTGTAATGCATCTCGTATATCAATTGTAATTGATGAAGATACCAGGTGATTACTGGTGTATCAGTGTGTAAAAAAGATTATTTTATTTCTTTTACACTATGAGTTATGCTGCTGCATACTATGAAATTGTGTCTATCGTATGGGACGATATGTACATTAGGATAATAATCTTTATGGTTGAGCTTGCTATTCTGATATAATCGGGTTAATGAAAAGGGTTTTTGTTTATATTTATATGTATACTTATTGTCGCTTGTTGTAATGTCATGATATCTTTTTTGGTTATTGACAAATGTATATTGGATATACAGAAAAATGCTGGTATCAGCCTAATCATTTATTAATTGGTGGTTGATATTTGTTGGTTCGTGCGCTATTGGCTGTCTATAGATGGGTACGGAGGTGCAAGGCGGAAAAATGCCTTGGATGGAGAGTGTATGGATGTAGGATAGGTGCAAAAAATGATTGGTAGTGATTGTCACACTGTGGTGAGATCTCATAATTATGTGTATAATATATTGAGATCACAGTATTCCACTGTCTTTCTCATGGGTGGTGGACATATAATATCACAGTTGGCAGAATAATCAATAATGCATGGATACAAACATATAGGTGGGGAAAAAAACATATATAAAACCATGTATAACAATTATATATATAAAAAGCATACACATGTGGAAGTGACCTATAGAGGTACACTCTAAAATTGGACATATAATACTTGATAAAAACAATGATAAAAATATTGAGGTGTATGTATAAAAAAGTAATGATGTGGAGGACGCAAATTTAAATGCGTCATTTGGGTGGTGATTTGATGTAAATATACTTATGGAAATAATGGTGGTGGGCCCTGTGGATGTTGGATGTATTGGGTGGGATAAGCCCAAAGTAGTTAACGTATAAGTTCCACTGCTTCATTCAGACCTCTTGGGACTAAGGTGCCAAGGCGGAATATCCAGAACATCTCTCGTTTGGATAGTTCTTCGAATCTATTGTGGACAGTATCTTCAATGTGATCTATTGGATATATACAGATCGGATTTTTGATCAGAGGGTGTTTTTCCCGACAGTGACGGGAGACACTATGTAGGGTATATCCTTTCTTGATATTTGTTCTATGGTTATTTAACCTAAGGTGTAATTCTTGTGTCGTGCGGCCCACATATTGTTGTCCACAGCAGCATTCGATTACATAGATTACATAGTTGGAACAACAGTTCAAACGGTGTTTTATGGTGAATATTTCACCGGAGGTGAAGCTCGTATGTGTTTTTATGTCTGCTTTGAGGGTGTTGCAGCACAGGCACCGTTTTTTGTGACACCTATATACCCCATATTCATTTCTTGGGTCTTTGTTCTTATTGTTCCGTTTGTTTTGCTGTCTTAATTTACTTGGGGCTAAGATGGATTTCAAGGTTGGTGCTCTCCTAAAAGTGACATTCGGTGCTATTGGTATAGTTTCTTTCAGAATCTGATCGGTTTGTAGGATATGCCAGTGTCTCTTGAGTATGGATTTGATATGACCATGTGCATGATTATATGTGGTGATAAAATTTAATCTAATTGGTTCTTTTTCAATATCTGATGATTTATTTTTTGCAATTAGACATTCCTCTTGGGATAGTTGGTTTGCCTTATTGAATGCCTCCTTAATCAATTTGTTAGGATATCGCCCCCCGCAGCGCATTTATATAGGTATTGTCCCCCCTCAGTGCAATAATATGCCCCCCCATGGCACATTTATATAGGTATTGTCCCCTGCAGTGCATGTGTCTAAATATTTTCCCCCCGCAGCACTATCATAAGCCCCCGGAAGCGCTATGAGTGAAAAGTATTCTATTAGAAATCATAGAATAGTGATGTTTATCATCAGTGTCAGACAAATACAAATCACTGGGAGGACACTAAACTTAATGTCTGTCTTAATGTCTGATCCAACACTGTCTTAATGTCTGCTCCAACTGCTGGTTACCTTTCTGAGTTAAAAAATCTTACTAGATGAAGCGAAAGGTAACCAGTTGATAGATGAAAAAGAATTTAACTATCTATATCCTAGATTTCCACGAATACCAACATTTTATTGCCTTCCAAAGGTACATAATGGGGTTAAACCCCTTAAAGGTCGTCCAATAGTGTCAGGCAACGGGTCGATAACAGAAGCCATTAGTGTCTATGTTGACAGGGTTCTGAGAAACTTTGTGACCGCGTTGCCGTCCTACTTGAGAGACACTATGGACTTCCTGAAGCGAGTCGAAAATATTCAAGTGGACCAATCAGTACTATTGATTAGTATTGATGTAGAAGCCTTATATAGTTCCATCCTTCACGAAAAAGGCCTTGCAGCTGTAGAATTTTACCTTTCATCAAGAGGAAACCACTTTTCGGCTCATAATAGTTTTGTCGTCAATTTAGTCAGATACATCTTGACTCATAACTGTCACGATTCGGCTGGCTGGAGGTGGATCCTCTGTGCCAGAGAGGGATTGGCGTGGACCGTGTCGGTGGACCGGTTCTAAGTTGCTACTGGTTTTCACCAGAGCCTGCCGCAAAGGGGGATGGTCTTGCAGCGGCGGTAGCAACCAGGTCGTATCCACCGGCAACGGCTCAACCTCTCTGACTGCTGAGATAAGCGCGGTACAAGGGAGTAGACAAAAGCAAGGTCGGACGTAGCAGAAGGTCAGGGCAGGCAGCAAGGATCGTATTCAGGGGCAACGGCAGGAGGTCTGGAACACAGGCTAGGAACACACAAGGAAACGCTTTCACTGGCACAATGGCAACAAGATCCGGCCAGGAAGTGCAGGGGAAGTGAGGTAATATAGCCAGGAAGCAGGTGGAAGCTAATTAGGCTGATTGGGCCAGGCACCAATCATTGGTGCACTGGCCCTTTAAATCTTAGAGAGCTGGCGTGCGCGCGCCCTAAGGAGCGGAGCCGCGCGCACCAGGACATGACAGCCGGGAGCCGGGACAGGTGAGTGACTTGAGATGCGATTCACAAGCAGGCGCGTCCCGCTATGCGAATCGCATCCTCGCCGGCAATGTCAGTGCAGCGCTCCCGGTCATCGGGTCTGACCGGGGCGCTGCAGAGAAAGGAACGCCGCGAGCGCTCCGGGGAGGAGCAGGGACCCGGAGCGCTCGGCCTAACAGTACCCCCCCCTTAGGTCTCCCCCCTTTTTTGTCCGGCAATTGCTTCACGTGGGACGAGGACACTGGGAGCGATTGTAGGGTTTCCTCATCAAAGGCAAGCAGTTCAGCAGGAGTGGGAATATGGAGGGAGGGCAGAGGGTGAAGCTTGGCACGGGGCAGAGTGTTACCAGGACAGGGGCTATGAGGAGGCAAAGCATAGTCCTGATAGGCTTTGGGGAGACCAGGTGTAGGAGGAGGCACCGAGGCTTGCCTGACGGGACTGGGAGGAGACGTGAGGCATTTCTTGCGGCAAGCAGGGCCCCAATTCTTGATCTCCCCGGTGGTCCAGTCAAGGGTGGGAGAATGATGCTGGAGCCATGGCAGACCGAGGAGGACTTCAGAGGTACAGTTGGGAAGGACGAACAATTCAATCTTTTCGTGATGGGGTCCAATGCACATTAAGAGGGGTTCTGTGCGGTAACGCACAGTACAGTCCAACTTCACTCCGTTGACCGAATAAATGTAGAGCGGCTTGACGAGACGGGTCACCGGGATGCAGAACTTACTTACCAAAGAGTCCAGAATAAAATTTCCAGAAGCACCAGAGTCCAAGCAGGCCACGGCTGAGAAGGAGGAGTTGGCAGAAGGAGAAATCCGCACGGGCACAGTGAGACGTGGAGAAGCAGACTTTGTACCAAGAGATGCCACACCCACGTGAGCTGGGTGCGTGCATGCGTTTCCCAGATGTGGAGGACGAATAGGGCAATCCACCAAGAAATGTTCGGTACTGGCGCAGTACAGACAAAAATTTTTATCCCTACGGTGAGTCCTCTCTTCATGGGTCAGGCGAGACCGATCCACTTGCATAGCCTCCTCGGCGGGAGGCACAGGGGTAGATTGCAAAGGATACTGTGAGAGAGGTGCCCAGAGATCAAGGTCTTTTTCCTGGCGAAGCTCCTGGTGTCTCTCAGAAAAATGCATGTCAATGCGGGTGGCCAGATGGATAAGTTCTTGCAGGTTGGCAGGAATCTCTCGTGCGGCCAGCACATCCTTGATGTTACTGGATAGGCCTTTATTGAAGGTCGCGCAGAGAGCCTCGTTATTCCAAGATAATTCGGAAACGAGAGTACGAAATCGGATGGCGTACTCGCCTACTGAAGAATTACCCTGGACCAGGTTCAGCAGGGCAGTCTCGGCAGAAGAAGCTCGGGCTGGTTCCTCGAAGACACTACGGACTTCAGCGAAGAAGGACTGGACAGTGGCTGTGGCAGGATCATTGCGGTCCCAGAGCGGTGTGGCCCAAGACAAAGCCTTTCCAGATAGAAGACTCACTACGAACACCACCTTAGACCGTTCTGTAGGAAATTGGTCCGACAACATCTCCATATGCAGGTAACATTGAGACAAGAAGCCAAGGCAGAGTCGGGAGTCCCCATCAAATTTGTCCGGCAGGGACAAGCGGAGGCTAGGAGCGGCCACTCGCTGCGGAGGAGGTGCAGGAGCTGGCGGAGGAGATGGTTGCTGCTGTAGCAGTGGCAGAAGTTGCTGTAACGTGGCGGTCAACTGCGACAGCTGCTGTCCTTGTTGGGCAATTTGCTGCAATTGCTGGGCGACCACCGTGGGTAGGTCGGCGAGACTTGGCAGCGGCACCTCAGCGGGATCCATGGCCGGATCTACTGTTACGATTCGGCTGGCTGGAGTTGGATCCTCTGTGCCAGAGAGGGATTGGCGTGGACCGTGTCGGTGGACCGGTTCTAAGTTGCTACTGGTTTTCACCAGAGCCCGCCGCAAAGCGGGATGGTCTTGCAGCTGCGGTAGCAACCAGGTCGTATCCACCGGCAACGGCTCAACCTCTCTGACTGCTGAGATAAGCGCGGTACAAGGGAGTAGACAAAAGCAAGGTCGGACGTAGCAGAAGGTCAGGGCAGGCAGCAAGGATCGTAGTCAGGGGCAACGGCAGGAGGTCTGGAACACAGGCTAGGAACACACAAGGAAACTCTTTCACTGGCACAATGGCAACAAGATCCGGCCAGGAAGTGCAGGGGAAGTGAGGTAATATAGCCAGGGAGCAGGTGGAAGCTAATTAGGCTGATTGGGCCAGGCACCAATCATTGGTGCACTGGCCCTTTAAATCTTAGAGAGCTGGCGTGCGCGCGCCCTAAGGAGCAGAGCCGCGCGCGCCAGGACATGACAGCCGGGACAGGTGAGTGAATTGAGATGCGATTCGCGAGCGGGCGCGTCCCGCTAATCGAATTGCATCCCCGCCGGCAATGTCAGTGCAGCGCTCCCGGTCAGCGGGTCTGACCGGGGAGCTGCAGAGAGAGGAACGCCGTGAGCGCTCCGGGAAGAAGCAGGGACCTGGATCGCTCGGCGTAACATTAACATCTTTACATTTGATGGGAAGACCTACCACCAGCTCAGGGGGACCGCAATGGGGAGCCCTTGTGCCCCCACGTATGCAAATCTCCTCCTGGGCTGGTGGGAGGACACCGTGGTCTTCCCACCAGAAGATAATTTCTGGACATCCCACATTTTAATGTGGGCTAGATATATAGACAACGTATTTTTACTATGGTATAGCTCCAAAGATGATTTCATCTCATTTATGGCCGTACTGAATTCCAATGATCTGGGCCTGTGATTCACATACGAAATGGACACACATTTGCTTCCATTTCTAGATGTGTTGGTCCAGAAAGGAACAGATGGTCTTCTCTCTACTTCCCTTTATCGCAAATCAACTGCGACCAACAGCCTATTACGCTGGTCCTCGTTCCATCCTCAAGCCTCACGTAAGGGCATTCCCAAAGGCCAGTATCTCAGGGTCCGTAGGAACTGTTCCACGGACCCTGAATTCCACTTGGAGGCTAGAAAGCTACGTGATCGCTTTCGCCAACGAGGGTACCCCGATTCAGTTCTCACTCCCGCATTTAAATATGCGCTAAATCAAAACCGGCACGATCTTTTAACACCCCGAGTGCATGAACAAAACGAGATGGTCACTTGTATTATTGCTACCTACGATGACCACTCAGCCTCCATTTAAGAGATTCTGCAGAGACATTGGTCTATTCTCCAAACAGATCCACTCCTAGACAGGGTTATATCTCCTATCTCACTTATCGCAAGGGTAGGAGTTTACAAGATCGTTTGGTACATAGCCATTATTCCCGACCGAATCCACCAGGATCATGGCTAGATCGACGTATCTGCGGCAATTTCGCATGCAGTGGATGCCGTGCCTGTCCGTTTATGATAAGAATGAAATATGTCATTAGCTCATCCACTGGTAACAGGTACTATTTTAGAGATTTCGGCAACTGCCTCACCAAAGGGGTAGTTTATTTATGTCAATGTAGTTGTCCAATGGACTATATTGGCAAAACTGTACGCGAATGTAGGAGGAGAGTCTGTGAGCATTTGAAAGATGTCAGACATCATCGCACTACTCCGGTAGCGAGACACGTTCATGAAAAACATGATGGGGACTCCAAACAAGTCACATTTTCCATTCTAGATGTGGTACGTCATTCATCACAGGGAGGAGACTTTGATAAGTTTCTCCTGCAGAAAGAAACCCAGTGGATTTTTCGATTCAAGTCCACCTCACCTTTGGGAATGAATGAGGTTCTGTCTTATACTTGTTTTATTTAAGCACTTAATATTATGATTCAGGACTTATGGTCAGGAACCATTTACAGGGAAAAATAACGTTTTCTCTGTTGAAGACCATGGTTCCTTTGGTACTCAGGTTTCCAGCCTTGGGTATTGGTACATGATAGTGCTTTTCCCATTCTTATCCCTGACCAACTGAGGGTCAGAGGCCAAATTGGAAAACATGGATTCACATCTACCATGTTTTCCAGGTTTATATTAAATTTCAGATCTTGATACAAATGTTATCATTGCTAAAAGTCTACACTATGGCTATAGATTCGCTATTGTTAAAAACGATATTCCCCTATAGTTTATCTAGATTGGACTACATGGGGAGAATGTCTGTCAGTGATAGCATGTCCCAAGACATTCATTTCTGTCCATGTTAGATATGCGCCCTCCCCTACACACTAACGCTATTCATAGCGGTTACATCATTTTTTTAACACAGGGTATCATTCAGAACAATATACACCTTTTATTAAGTTAATTTCATGTCCACTGTCTCGATTCGGCTGGCTGGAGGTGGATCCTCTGTGCCAGAGAGGGTTTGGCGTGGACCGTGTTGGTGGACCGGTTCTAAGTTGCTACTGGTATTCACCAGAGCCCGCCGCAAAGCGGGATGGTCTTGCAGCGGCGGTAGCAACCAGGTCGTATCCACCAGCAACGGCTCAACCTCTCTGACTGCTGAAGATAGGCGCGGTACAAGGGAGTAGACAAGAGCAAGGTCGGACGTAGCAGAAGGTCAGGGCAGGCAGCAAGGATCGTAGTCAGGGGCAACGGCAGGAGGTCTGGAACACAGGCTAGGAACACACAAGGGAACGCTTTCACTGGCACAATGGCAACAAGATCCGGCGAGGGAGTGCAGGGGAAGTGAGGTATAAGTAGGGAGTGCACAGGTGATAACACTGATTAGGCCTGCTGCGCCAATCAGTGGCGCAGTGGCCCTTTAAATTGCAGAGACCCGGCGCGCGCGCGCCCTAAGGAGCGGGGCCGCGCGCGCCGGGACAAGACAGACGGGGAACGGGTCAGGTACGGGAGCCGGGACGCGCATCGCGAGCGGGCGCCTCTCGCGTCGCGAATCGCATCCCGGCTGGGAGAGATATTGCAGCGCACCCGGTCAGCAGGTCTGACCGCGGCGCTGGGAATGAGAGGATGCTGCGAGCGCTCCGGGGAGGAGCGGGGACCCAGAGCGCTTGGCGTAACATCCACTTTCATTCTCCGTTCCTCACATCGGGCGCATGCTCGTAACTATCTATCACTCATAGACGATGTGTGTAAGGACTATTTGTAAAATCCATTAAGTCCCACACAGCCTCTATTACGCATGCACAACGGGTCTGCGTATATTGACATAGAGCACTGACAGTTGAGCATATGATCTGCTGCAACGGTCATGTGACCACCGCGTCATCCACTGTGTTTACAAACACAGGGCACTGACACGTATTGGCGATCATGTGGCCGACTCCACATCGTCATCACGCAGTACTTTGAGGAAGTCTGGCACATTGATGCAGCCGCTCCGGAAGTAGTATGAGGATCCGGAACCAGTGGATGACGGCCTAACTAGTGACGTCACTTACAGGTGAGTCCTAGCGGCAGGTAATGCGGCAATTGGTTCTTTAATCTGCCACTCATTAGGTTTATCCCTGACTGATTGGCTGTAGCCAGTACAGGATGTGTATATAAGAGGAGGATTTCTAGCATTCGAACATGGCGCTTGGGTTCAACTGACAGCATCTGCCATCACCCGCAATTTGATGATCTACATCTCATCATGAGCTTATCCACTGCCCCTCATTGTCCCCTGATTACCGGGGCAAGAAACGCGTCGGAATGTTTTTTGTTAAATCACTAACTTTCCATACCTGGGGGTCCAGCTAAGTATCTTTGAATTTCACTAGAATATATCTAAAAATATTTCTGTCTATTCTGGTGGTTATAATTCACTTGTGAAATTGAGGAATTCTGGAATATATACTATGTTCTGCAATTATTGATTCTGCAATGTTGGAAGGATTTTTTATTTTCCTGGGTAATATCTAATCATTGATATCACTTTTTGTCATCAATAATTTGGCTATATTTGAAGCAATATTCCAGTGCATAGTTAACTTCAATATCTGAGGATCATATAGCATTGTGATATCTGTATTATGCTTTATATCTGATTCCCGTTCCACAGTTTGACATATAGCATTTTTTCCTTATTCACACATCCTAGGGGTGTGAGTAGAAGGATACAATCGTGTGATTATAGGTATATTTTTCCTTCTCCCATCCAACCTAAATAGACAGCTGATTCTAGTGAGATAGAGAGCCTCCTCTCTGTGAAATAGATAGGGCTTTAACAGGCCATTACAGGGGTAGGTTCCTGTGCGGGACCTTCCTTATAAGGACGCCCACCCCGCCTAGGTATAGGGGGTAGTAACAGGGACTGTACAGTAGGTTAAGGAGGTAGAGGCCGCCCATCCATAAGGCCATTATTCTCTGCTAGGCCCGTTTCCCCCCCCCCCCCCTTCCACCCAACCTATCCCCCTCTCTTACCCTGTAGGATGTATACTGGATCTCCAGCTGTGGCAAGTCTCCAGATTGGTGGAGCAAAATTTATTACAATTTGTTATATATCTTGACAAGCCTAAGTGGCTGTCATACTTTCAATGTGTTAATATCTGATATATCCAGGGGATATCAATCCCAGTATTATTATTTTTAACTCACGGTGGTTCTTTTTTTGGGCAATCACACCTTTGATTTGCTTTGTGCTCATTTTTTCTTTTGTTTGTGGTGGACATGAACATTATTTTGGAATTTCTTTTTGGCTCTTAAAGTATTCTATTAGCAGCCCATCGGGCCGGGAAGCCGGCCCAATGCGCTGCTGAAAGAATACTTGTTTTTCATAGCGCTGCGGCAACATATGAATATAGAAGCACTGTGGGGGCCAGGGAACGCTTTATGTCTGGGAAGCTGGCCGGCCCGATGCGCTGCTGAAAGAATACTTGTCATTCATAGTGCTGCGGCGGCATCTGTATATAGATGCGCTGCGGGGGTCAGACATATATCCAAATGTCTGGCTCCCACATTGCTTCTATAATCATATGCCTCCGCAGCACTATGAAGGAAAAGTATTCTAACACAAGTTCATCGGGCCGGCCGACCTCCCGGACAGATGCGCTGCTGTTAGAATACTTTTCATTCATAGCTCTGCGGAGGCATATGATTATAGAAGTGCTGTGGGGGCCAGACATATGGATATATGTCTGACCCCTGCGGCGCATCTATATACGGGGGTGGGGGTGGGGGGAATCATACATATACACATGGGGGGGAATAAAATGAATATACTCAGGGGGTGGCACTGAAGTTTAAAAACCCCGCCTGGAGCCCTGAATGGCTCCTCCATAGCGGCCATTCAGGGCTCCCGGCGGGGAATTTAAAAAGGAAAGTAAAATACACCATACATCGCATGCCTCCCGCTCCCCTGTTTAATAACTTCTAATCGCATTGGGTCTCAGAAGTGAAACCCGGTGCAATCATTCCCTCAGCCCCTGTACTACAACCCCCATCAAGTCTTTTCCATGATGAAGGTAGTAGTACAAACACTAATGTATCCTCCCCAGCCACCGGTAGACTCCCGCAGCCGGGGAACTACTACTCCCATCATGGAAAAAAGTCTGTTCCATGAAGGGCGTAGTAGTAGTCCCGGCTGTGGGAGTCTGTAGGCAGAGGTGTTAAAATGGTGTACATGACGGATGTTATAACGGGTCTTATGGATGAATATGGATGTTATTTTGACGGACGTAATTCAGCCGTTAGCACCCGTTATTTCATCCGTTATTATGTCTGTTTTTTTATTTTAAAATACATAAAACGGATGTTTAAAAACGGATGAACTATAATGTGAATAATCTGAGGCCAATGTAACTTTGCATTTCATGCAATACTTTAATATTGTTTCATGTGTGACCTTTCTCTAGTGTCAGGAGATGAAGAAAGCAGTCTTTTTAATAACTCATTATTAAGAAACGTGTGTACTATAGGAGAAACAGATAATATGTATTGCATTTTTTTTTTCAGCAATACAAAGGGAGATGTAGTTTACTATTATGGATCCAAAGGAGAGCGAGAACCAATCCAAGTAAAGCCTGGTGAGTCAACGTATTTTATTACAATTATTAATAAGTATTATTCTTACTATTATTTGTGAATTGCTACAAAGAAAAATTATTGAATGTGAAATCACGGTGATTAAGTTACTGTTTAATAATATAAAGAAAGTAGCACAGCTGTATTCACTTATTTGTATAATTTGCATAATTGGACCCTGAAGGCCAAATGTATGTAAGTAATATTGGTTTTCATTATAATGAGATGAAATTATTTTGTAAGAAATGTCAAATCACATGTCTCATATTGTTTTGGTTTCATGGCTTGAAAACATCACATAGGTGAATTCATTATCAAATTACTGAGGATATTTCTTAACTTTTTTACATATGAAGGATAGTTTTTGCCTTCTGATAAACATTAAACAGGTACTCCGGCGGAAAACTTTTTTTTTTTTTTATGAACTGGTGCCAGAAAGTTAAACAGATTTGTTAATTACTTCTATTAAAAAATCTTAATCCTTTCAGTACTTTTTAGCAGCTGTTTGCTACAGAAGAAAATCTTTATTTTTTTAATTTCTTTTTTTTGTGTTGTCCACAGTGCTCTCTGCTGACACCTGATGCTCGTATCAGGAACTGTCCAGAGCAGGAGAAAATCCCCATAGCAAACCTATGCTACTCTGGACAGTTCCTGACACTGACAGAGGTGTCAGCAGAGAGCAATGTGGACAACACAAAAAAGAAATTCAAAAAGTAAAGAATTTCCTCTGTAGCATATAGCTGCTAAAAAGTACTAACAGGATTAAGATTTTTTTTAATAGAAGTAATTTACAAATCTGTTTAACTTCCTGGTTCCAGTTTATTAAAAAAAAAAAAAAAGTTTTCCACCGGAGTACCCCTTAACTGGCAGCATATTACTGACATATACTATGTGCAATGGTTTTATTCTTGTTTTTTATTCCAGATATTGAGGTAAGTAAACACTGCACTCTAGTGTTGTACTGCTGGGCTTAGATATTATACTTTGTTAAAAAGCAGATCACAGAGTCTATTCGTTGTTAGCCACAAGGCATATATAAAATCTACCTTATGATAGCCTAAGATCAAGGACATACAGATAAGGCCTTCTACAAGCCTGAATAATGCTGATAAACCAGAACTTCTAAAGTAGATATATATTGCCTTTCTGGGTTTTTTAGACTAAAAACTATACGCAGTATTTTTAATACACAGTACTTTAACCCTTATATAATTCCAATGAAGATGCTACAGTAAATGCACTGACAATGATTGTTTCAATTTGATTAAATTGGTTAACGGGGGGGGGGGGGGATCTGAAATTTAAAGGGCCAGTACGCCCATAATTAGTTTTTACACCTGACCTACACACCTACACCTAATCTTCAGTGCCCCTAGCTTGAGATTAAGCGTTCCATATTGCCTGTTTGTCTTACCGTGTATCCAGACCTTCCCGCTACATTATTTGACTTCGCACCTTTGCCGCCTGCCTTGACCTTTTTCTACGTTTGACTACACTACTGCTTCATCCTTTGGTACCTCGCCTTGCCCAGCTACCTGTGTGATCAAGCCGTGTCGGGGGTAGCGACCTGGGTGTCGCCTGGAGCAGCAAGCCCATCCTGCCTTGCGGCGGGCTCTGGTGAAGACCAGTGGCACCTTAGACTCCGCTCCCAGATACGGTCCGTGTCATCAGCCACACAGGTTAGAAGATCCACATCCTGCTCTGTAACAGCAAGATCCGGCTGGGGTTCCTCTGGCAGATAATCCAGATCTCTCTCCAATTGCGGCGATCCAGTCAAAGCAGTTGGCCTTGCAGGCACAGCAGTTGAGCCAGTTATCTGCCATGATGCAGCAGTTGCTAACTGCTCAGCAACAACTACCACAACCACAGCCTCCTCCAGTTCTTCCTCCCATTACTGCAGTCTCCTCCGGAACGAAACACCGCTTGTCTCTTCCAGAGAAATATGATGGGGAACAATTCCCTATGGAACGAGCAAAGGCGGCCTTCGTCATCGCTCTCTTAACTGGAAGGGCTTTGGCCTGAGTAACTCCGCTTTGGGATCGCAGTGATGCTCTCACAACCAATCTCCAGGCTTTCCTGATGGAATTTCAGGGTGTCTTTGAAGAACCTGCTCCAGCCTCCTCCACTGAGATTGCGTTACTGAGTCTTTCACAGGGCAACTCCTCTATGGCCGAATATGCCATTCAGTTTCGTACCCTGGCATCAGAGTTGTCATGGAACAATGAAGCTCTTTGCGCCACCTTCAAGAGGGGACTATCTAGTCACATCAAGGATGCCCTTGCTGACTGGGAATTTCCATCTAACTTGAATGAACTTATACAGTTGGCATCCCGGATTGCTATCCGTTTCTCCGAGCGATGTGAGGAACTTCGCCAAGAAAGGGAATCTGCACGATCTCGGCGCTTTCCTCGTTTGGTACCTGTCTTACAGCAACCACTGCAACCTTCTACGTTGCCTCCCGCAGTGGAGGCTATGCAGGTGGATCGGTCTCGTCTGACCCTGCAGGAAAGAACCTGCCGACTAACTCAGAATCTATGCCTATACTGCTCCAGTGCGGATCATTTCCTAAAAGATTGTCCTGTATGTCCACAGTCAGGGAAACGCTAGCACCTAGTGTTTGTAGGAGAGGCCTCCCAAGGTGTGAATACCACCTCTCTACACTAGAATTTGACGGTCCAGCTTTTTTTTACCCTCCAAAGAGATTGTCTCTGTTCTTGCCTTCTTGGACTTTGGTTCCGTGGGAAATTTTATTGATGCCTCCCTAGTACATAGGTATCATATTCCTGTATCTCGCTTGTTAAAGCCCTTGTACATCTCTACGGTCAACAGAGAAGGACTTAAATGTGCTGTGCTATACCGCACTGAACTGTCGTCTATGCAGGTCGGAGCCTTGCATTAGGAGAATTTGTCCTTCTATGTTCTCCCTCATTGTACTTCTCCTCTCCTGCTTGGCCTACTGTGGTTGCAACTCCATTCCCCACAGCTGGATTGGAGAACTGGAGAACTTCTTCATTGGGGACTGCATTGCAAAAACCACTGTATTCAAATACGTTTGTCAAAGTTGGAACCATCGTCTTGTCCTCTGCCCAGTTTGCTTTCATTCCTTCAGGACTTTGCTGATGTCTTTAGTGAAAAACAAGCTAAACTTTTACCACCACATCGTTCCTATGATTGTCCTGTTGACTTACTGCCCGGCTCCACTCCTCCCCGGGGCAGAATCGACCCTCTGTCAGTCCCTGAACCTCAGGCTATGTCTAATTACATCCAGGAGAATCTTCAGGAGGGATTTATCAGGAAGTCTTCTTCCCCTGCTGGAGCCGGGTTCTTCTTCATGGGAAAAGAAAGACGGGTCTTTGCGACCTTGAATCGACTACCAAGACTTGAATAAAATTACAGTAAAGAACCGCTACCCACTTCCTTTAATCTCTGAATTATTTGATCGTCTGCGGGTTGCCAGGATCTTCTCTAAACTAAACCTTCTAGAGGTCTATAATTTGATTTGAATACGAGAAGGGAAAGGGCGGAAGACTGCGTTTAATACTCGTGACGGACATTTCGAATATCTTGTAATGTCATTTGGACTCTGTAATGCTCCAGCAGTCTTCCAGGAGTTTGTCAATAAAATTTTTCATGACCTCCTATACTCCTGTGTCGTTGTCTATTTGGATGACCTTCTCATCTACTCGCCCAATCTCCACACTTATCGTTCACACCTCCGCCAAGTTTCACAACGTCTCCGAGACAACTGTCTTAATGCAAAACTTGAGAAGTGTACTTTTGAAAACACCAGCCTTCCATTTATTGGGTATATTGTTACCAGCCAAGGTCTACAAATGGATCCTAACAAGTTATCCACTGAACTGGAGTGGCCTCAACCTTCAGGCTTGAAAGCAATTCAACGCTTCCTATGTATGCCAATTATTATTGGCAATTTATTCCTCACTACTCCACCTTGGTTGCCCCCATCATTTCTCTTACCAAGAAAACTGCTAATCCGAAGGTCTGGACTCCTGAGGCCGAAGAAGCGTTCACACAGTTAAAGTCCACCTTCGCTTCTGCTCCTGTGTTGTCAAGACCCGATCCAGGCAAGCCATTTATTTTGGAAGTAAATGCTACTTCAGTTTCAGTTTTCTCTAAGACCTTCTCTCCTGCGGAGAGAAATTATACCATTGGAGATCGGGAGCTCTTGGCTATTAAGTTGGCCTTGGAAGAATGGCGTTATGTCTTGGAGGGCTCTGTACATCCATTTACTATTTATACTGACCACAAGAAGTTGCTCTATCTATAGACTGCCAATTGTCTCAACCCTCGATAGGCTCGCTGGTCTCTGTTCTCCAGATTTAACTTTTTTATTCACTTCCATCCAGCAGAGAAGAATCTTTGGGCTGATGCTCTATCTAGATCTTCTGAAATACAAGACCAAGAATCTCACCTTCGACATATTGTTCCTCCTGATCGTCTCATTTCTGCAGCACCAGCAAGTCTTCATCACCTGCCTCCTGGGAAGACTTACATAACTCCCCGTCTAAGACTCCGAGTCCTGAAATGGGGTCAATCTTCTTTGTTGGCCGATCATGATGGTATAAGTCCTTGCAACTCATATCCCGACAATCTTGGTGGCCAACTTTAAAACAGGAGGGTCGTTGACTTCGTTCTTTCTTGCTCAGTCTGTGCCCGGGACAAGACCCCTCGTGCCAAGACTGCTTGTCTACTACATCTTTTACCAGTCCCTGAGCTGCCCTGGACCGACATAGCAATGGATTTTATTACTGATCTTCTTTCTTCTGGCTAGCAACACGGCCATCTGGGTTGTCGTGGACTGATTTTCCAAAATGGCTCATTTTGTGCCCTTGCCATGTTTAACATCTGCACTGCAGCTTGCCAAGCTATTCCTTTGTCATATCTTCTGTCTCCATGGATTGCCTACTCATATCGTCTCCGACCGGGGAGTCCAGTTCATTTCTAAATTCTGGAGGGCCCTCTGCTCACATCTCCAAGTAAAACTTGTATTCTCCTCAGCTTGCCACCCTCAATCCAATAGTCAGGTCAAAAAGGTGAACCAGATCCTGGGGGACTATCTTCACCCATTTTGTCTCTGCTCGTCAGGACGACTGGGCCGATTTACTACCCTGGGCCGAGTTTTCCTACAACAATAGGAATTCTGAATCCACTGGCACTTCACCCTTCTTTGTGGTCTATGGGCTTCATCCTCGTCCTCCTCTTCCCTTGTCTTCTTCTTCCGGAGTTCCTATGGCTGACGAACTAGTGTGGAATTTCGCCTCCATCTGGCAGAAGACTCGTCACTCCCTTTTATATGCCACGACCCATATGAAGTCACAAGCGGACAAGAAAAGACGCCCTCCTCACAAATTCTCTCCTGGGGACAGAGTGTGGTTGTATTCCAGATATATCTGCATTAAGGTACCCTCTTATAAACTGGGTCCATGCTATTTGGGTCCCTATAAAGTCAAAAAATGACTTAATCCCGTGGCTTACTCCCTCCATCTGTCCGGATCCCGAATTCCTTCCATGTCTCCCTCTTGAAGCCTGTCATCCACAATCGTTTTTTTTTTTCTCAAAAGGACATCTCACCTTCCCCCATCTCTGGTACCTCCTCATATTTTTGTTGTTAAGGAACTCCTTTTTGTTGTTAGACTCCAAGCTGGTCAGAGGAAAACTCTTGTTTCTTGTGGATTAGGGAGGATTCGGTCCAGAGGAGAGGCCTTGGGAACCGCAGGACAATATATTTGACCAGGACCTTCTCAAAAAATGTATCAACTGCAAAAGGAGGGGGAGACCAAAGGGGGGTGTGGTGCTGTCACACTCTGTTTTCCAGCCGCAAGCACTGACCGTGAGCGCATTGTCCCTGTGTCCCCTACTGCCAGCGGGGCTAGGATTCGCATCGTGGGACGCACCTGCATGCGAAACCCAACCCGTCACTCACCACGCTCCGCCGCTGCCTCCTACTCTGTGTCTCAGCTCCGGCGCGTGCGTCCCCGTCCCCTAGGGCGCGCACGCGCCAGAGCTCTGGAATTTCAAGTACGCCCATAATTAGTTGTTACACCTGACACTACATTATAAAGTCCCTGCACCTCCCACACTTCCCTGCCGGATCTTCAGTGCCCCTAGCCTGAGATTAAGCATTCCATATTGCCTGTTTGCCTTACCCGTGTATCCAGACCATCCCGCTACGTTATTTAGGTTTGCACCGCCTGCCTTGACCTTCTGCTACATATGACTACGCTACTGCCTCATCGTCTGGTACCTTGCCTTGCCCAGTTACCTGTGTGGTCAAGCCGTGTCGGGGGTAACGCCTGGAGCAGCAAGCCCATCCTGCCTTGCAGTGGGCTCTGGTGAAGACCAGCGGCACCTTAGACTCTGCTCCACGATACAGTCCGTGTCATCAGCCACATAGGTTAGGGGATCCACATCCTGCTCCGGAACACTACCTATGATACACGTCACTCTGCCTCCTTCACTGGGCCTGCGCTCCTTGCTTGAGCACAGTGTAATGCAATGTAAAAGCAGAGTGACGTTCACTGTCACATATTCTTCCATAGGACAACATCTTATGGACAGGAAGGCCATCTAGCCAGCACACGGGAGCACTGAAGCACACCTACCGATGTGCGCGGTACATTGGTTGAAAAAACGCTGTTCTAAAGGGATAGTAGTGGGAATGTGTTGGAAAAAGAAAGTAGCAAGCTCCACCAATGTCATTGTTCACATGTGTGTTGGAAAGGCAGGAAAAATGTAGTAAAATGTGGCAGATTTGGTACTGTGTCATTTCCACTTTTATGCTTCTATGACAGAGAAAAAAAAAACAGAATTGACCATGTAGATGTGAACTTACCTTAACACTAAAGTACAATTTTTTTGTACAAGTTGTATACCTTTGGATATCAAAAATGTCTTCATCAAATTTGAGCCTTATTATCTTTAAAGAGTATCTGTCACCAAACTAAACTTTTAATATATTGTTCCTTATGTTTTTATAAGACAATTTTCTATTTACTTGTGTTTAAAATTCTCAATCGTTATATGTTTTTAATGTGATTGTGTGCAAGTCAAACAGTTAGTTTGGTCTCCACCCAGACTTGCAAAAGTCCAAACTCAGGAAGTGCGTGCGGGGCATGGCAAGGAACGGCTCTCACAGGCTTCAGTGATGTTGCACCTGCTGGGGAACACCCATTTTCTCCTGCCGGGAGCGAATACAGTGTGAGCTAGGGGAAATAGGGGAAAGGTATAATGCAGAGCTTTTTAAAGCTCGGAAATGTTATACATATTATTTATGTAAAAAACTTTTTGATCTATGTCTTACTATGCTCATTCTGCTTGCAGACCTCCTAAAAGCTGGAGGTGTTTCTTTAGGACCATAACAAACTTGCTCCTTTCCTCCCTCTCCCTTGCCATGAGGTCCGCACAAACATTTTTACATTTGCAAAGCTTTCTGCCTAAAGTGCATGCCTTATATAACTCTAAAGCAGCCATGTGGAACCTATCTGGATTTCACAGGGGTTCAGCTCATAATGGTGAAAGCTGGATTATACAGTGTTCTGAGACACAGCTGGGAGATAACCGCACTCCCATTTAGAAAAATGGTCCAAAATGGACAAAAGACTTACCAGGGTTCGTTTGCAAAATTAAAGAGACAGAGACCCCTGGTGGCCCTTTTTTTTTAAACAATTTTTTCACATCTTTAGCAATCAATTTTTTTTAATGAAGTATATTAGGAAAATGCTTAGTTTTTATGGAAGTAGTAAATGGGAAAAAAAAAAAAGTTGTTTCCAATGGCAGTACCACTTTAACCAAATAAAATTGTACAATTTTGAGATTATTTTCGCGGATGCTTTTTTTTTTTTGGATGTCACTGTAACAAAAGAACAGATACAAATGCAAGATTACGGTATATTATTAAGCTTTCCAAGCAGCCAGTTGCATGTAATTTTAGTAACAGTTGAGCTGTAGTGAATCCAGTGTGAATTTTCTGCATATTGTATTCCCCATATTAAGAAGGAATAGCATTTCTTAAATAGCTGTTTATGATTCTATAACTATGCAGTTGATCTGCTGACCTACTTCACTTTCTGCATTATCTAATTGGTGCCCTCATTAGACAGTAATGATCTCCCAGTTATCTTTATTAAACTCTTATATAATGGCTTAGCCAATTTGCTGCTGGGGGGAGTCCATAAGTAAACTTCAGAATTTGCAACTGTTCAGATCTTTGTATAGCTCCATTTTTAAAACAGAGCTTCTCCCTAAACAAATAAGCACCTTAAAAAGTAAAATGTATTTTTATTCATTTTTTTCTTTTTAGCCTACAGGTATGATGGTAAAACAATCTCTAAAACTTACTGCCATCATGAGCAGAGAAGCACAAAGCTATTGCTGACATGTCTCTCAATTACATTTATACACTACAATCATAAAGTTTATAAAAAAAAATATCAAGCTTAGAATTGTAAGCGGATCAAATAAAGTCAGCCTTTCAGTTTATCCACAGAAATTCACATGTTGCTTTTAGCCAAAATGATCATTCATGACTGTTTTTTTCCTGTTTTTAAACACACCCCAAAGCTGGGTTCTCACATTGTAAAATTTGTTGGCATATATTATTTTATGTGATAAAAAAAAAAAAAATTACTGCAAAAAAACAAAACAAAAACAAATTGCAGCTGCATTTTTGATAATTGCAGATGAAAATGCATGTGTTAAATGAAGTATTGCACTTGTTGCTAGCTACCCTGAGTGTGGTGTAACTGGAGGATGCAGAGCAGCCATTTGATCATATGAGTTCTCTAATCTTAAAGGAGTTCTCCAACTGAAATATTTTATCCCCCACTGTGCCCGGGCTGTAAAACTATACATAATAAACTTTCACTTACCTGCCTATGATCCCCCGTTGTTCCGATATCGCTGCCCGTGCTCCGGTCCCTGTCAGCTATCTCTCCTTCGGGTCGGTGACTTCACTCTGCGCTCAGCTTATCAGCGGCCGCGACGGAACATTGCTGCGGCCGCTGATAGGCTGAGCGCAGAGTGAAGTCACCGACCCGCAGGAAGTGGAAGAGACCGGGACCGGAGAACGGGACGGCGATATCGGAACAACGGGGGAACGTAGGTAGGTAAGTGAAAGTTTATTATGTATAGTTTTACAGCCCGGGCACAGGGGGGTTAAAAGTTTTAGCTTAGAGGACTCATTTAAAGGAATTTTATGAGGTAATTAAAAAAAAAAGTTTGCTATTCCTTTTTAAAAAAGAAAAACAAAAAAACATGCCACTCTCCATGAGATGTTTTTGGTATTTTAGCTCAGCTCCTTTTGAGTGATGGAGGCTTAGCTGCAATACGAGGCGCTGCCCACAAACTAGAGAGGCATAGTTTCTGGAATAAAAATACAAACCTTTTTTCTAGGCTTTTAAGTGTGCAATATTTAGTCTAGCTCTCTGTAAACCCAGTATGTTTATAGCATGCCTAATGATGCAAGATTAGCTGGGGAGCCATTGAAAGGGCATTCAATTCAAGTGCAAAATGTTATCTGTCTCCAATAGATGAGGAAAAGAAGGCTTAAGACCAGTAGGGATTTTCTTGTGATTGCTTCACGGATGTTCCCTGTTGTTGCAATTCACTACCAAATCAGGTTTTTTTTACTAGCTGCTTTCTGAAATATATCCCATGCTGATCCGTTGCACATTGTCATTCCTTTCCGTTACACTTGAAAGCACAGACTGGCATTTAATGGTTAACTTGGGCTCTCCAAAGACAGTCAAGTGCATTGTGTATGCGACTCTAGTTCTGTTATATTTGAGGTGACAGGCTTGAGTTCAGAGTACTATAACATGACGCAGGGAAATGTCTGATAGCATTTATAGTATTCTTAAAGGTAATGGAAATTGTGGTGCAGACATACAAGCCCTGGTGAGTACTGAGCAAATGAAGTGCTTGGTTTTCTTCCTTTATCGCTTTAAATAATATATACAGTAGTGTACACATGACACTCTTGATTTATGTGTTTATTTTATTGATTGCATGCTTACTAATACAATCATTTACCGTATTTTTCGTCATATAAGACGCTCCGGCATATAAGACGCACCTAATTTTATAGGATAAAAATCTAGAATATAAAGATTCTGAACCAAATACAATGTAAAGTATAGGACAGTGATCTTCAACCTGCGGACCTTCAGATGTTGCAAAACTACAACTCCCAGCATGCCCGGACAGCCGTTTGCTGTCCGGGCATGCTGGGAGTTGTAGTTTTGCAACATCTGGAGGTTCGCAGGTTGAAGACCACTGGTATAGGAGGTAATACTCACATGTCCCCACCGCTCCGACCCCGTCACCGCTGCCCTGGATGTCGCCCTCCATCGCTTTCGCCGCGTCCCCGGGGTGTCCCCGTCGCTCTGGAACATCTCTGCTGCCGGGTATCCTCGCTCTCTGTCGCCGTCATCACGTCGCTACGCACGCCGCTCCTATTGGATGACAGGACGGCATGCGCGATGACGTGATGTCGACGAAGGAGAGTGCCGGCCATGCAGGGGATCCCAGCACGGAGCAGACACCGAGGAGGCAGGTAAGGTCCTTCCCGGTGTCCTGTAAGCTGTTCGGGACGCCGCGATTTCACCGCGGCGGTCCCGAACAGCCGACTGAACAGCCGGGTTACTATCACTTCAGACGCGGCGGTCAGCTTTGATTGCCGCATCTGAAGGGTTAATACAGGGCATCACCGCAATCGGTGATGTCCTATATTAGCCGCGGGTCCCGTCCGTTGATGGCCGCAGGGACCGCCGCGATAGGTGTGTATTCGCCTTATAAGACGCACCAACTTTCCCCCCTCCATTTTTGGGGAAGAAAAAGTGCGTCTTATATGGTGAAAAATACGGTATATGCATTCTTGGTACTCTGTCTTATTTTTATAACACTGACACAACAGTACATGAAACATAAACACTCTTCTTTCCCTGCCCCAGTGGATCATATTGTCGAATTTCCTTCTTCCAACTATACATACAGACATATGATCATAGAAAGTCAATAAACCTCCAAATAATTTTTGGAATGTGGAAGGAAATCCACATGAACCTAGAAAAAAAACATATAAACACAGAGCAGATGTTACCATGTTTAACATGGACCACATTGTATACGTGGTAAACTGGCACCACTGTACAGAGTAAAGTTTTCTATTGTTATTAAACACTTTTTTATGTATTAACTTTTACAGTTAAAGCGGTACTCCGGTGTAAAACAATTTTTTTTTAAATCAACTTGTGCCAGAAAGTTAAACTGATTTGTAAATTGCTTCTATTAAAAAATCTTAAAGGGGTATTCCAGGATTTTTTTTAATTTGACTATGCTACAGGGGCTGTATAGTTAGTGTAGTTCATAATACAGTGTCTGTACCTGTGTGTGACGGTTTTCTCACAATTCTTCTGTGATTTTGACTCAAATATTTATTTTTATCAGCATACAAAATGACTGTTGTCCCAGCTTGCAATGCGGCCGAGACCTGACTCACTAGTCAGCTGATGACAGGGAGCCTGTCTGCTTCAATGGGTGGAGCAATCGCTTGGTGGGGTAGAGATCAATCTGCAACTAATGCAACAGCTGTAGGCACCCTGATTGAAAACCACACTGATTTGAATGGATGCAGCTCATTTATGTTTCAATGGGTGGAGTGGCTGATGCGTGGGAGGGAGGAAGATGGAAGTGTAGGATTTATAGTCAAAAAAAGAAAAAGTTAACAGGAAATACCAGTTCACAAAAAGCTAGCCACAGTGTTTTGGTAATCTCACAACATAGCCATTTAGCCCCAAGACAAGCACAGATCCTTCCTAAGCATGTCCATTACTGTCTGCCAGGTACATACTAAAATCACCTTATGGTGGATAACCCCTTTAATTATTCCAGTATGCTCCACAGGAAGTTCTTTTATTTTTAAATTTATTTTCTGTCTGACCACAGTGCTCTCTACTGACACTACTGTCCATGTCAGGAACTGTCCAGAGTACAAGCAAATACCCATAGCAAACCTCTCCTGCTCTGGGCAGTTCCTGACATGGACAGAGGTGTCAGCAGAGAGCACTTTGGTCAGACAGAAAAGAAATTCAAAAAGAAAAGAACTTCCTGTGGAGCATACAGCAGCTGATAAGTACTGGAGGGAAAAACTATTTTAATAGAAGTAATTTACAAATCTGTTAAACTTTCTGGCTCCAGTTGATTAAAAAAAAAATGTTTCCATCGGAGTACCCCTTTAACAGTGTACATTTAGTTGCTCAATAAAAATAAGACCTTACTGAACATGACTTTACACTTTATGTTAAAGTACAGGGTTGGCCATTCATATGGATACACCTTAATAAAATGGAAATGGTTGGTGATATTAACTTCCTGTTTGTGGCACATTAGGATATGTGAGGGGGAAACTTTTCAAGATGGGTGGTGACCATTGTGGCCATTTTGAAGTCGGCCATTTTGAATCCAACTTTTGTTTTTTCAATAGGAAGAGGGTCATGTGACACATCAAACTTATTGGGAATTTCACAAGAAAAACAATGATGTGCTTGGTTTTAACGTAACTTTATTCTTTCGTGAGTTATTTACAAGTTTCTGACCACTTATAAAATGTGTTCAATGTGCTGCCCATTGTGTTGGATTGTGAATGCAACCCTCTTCTCCTACTCTTCACACACTGATAGCAACACCACAGGAGAAATGCTAGCACAGGCTTCCAGTATCCGTAGTTTCAGGTGCTGGAGAATCAGCAAAACTAAAATTGGAACAGGACCCTCAGTTTACACAGAAGGTTTTGTTCAGTGATGAGGCAAACTTTTATATGAATGGTGAAGTTAACAAACAAAACCACCGCTAGTGGTCTGACACTAACCCACATTGGATAGATCCCCCCAAGACTGTTGGAACACAAAAATTGATGGTATGGTGTGGTATATGGGGTACAAAGATAGTGGGGCCATTCTTCATCAATGGAAACCTCAAGGCCACTGGATATGCGAAATTGCTACATGATGATGTGTTTCCCTCTTTATACAGTGAAGCTGGCACGTTCCCTGAGTTTTTCCAGTAAGATGGTGCACCACCACATTATGGGTGTCAGATCCGAGCATTCCTAGATGAACAGTTTCCTGGAAAGTGGATTGGTTGTCGTGGGCCAGTTGAATGGCCCCCAAGGTCTCCCGATCTGACCCCCTTAGACTTTTATCTTTGGGGTCATCTGAAGCAATTGTCTATGCTGTGAAGATTTGAGATGTGCAGCACCTGAAACTACGGATACTGGAAGCCTGTGCTAGCATTTCTCCTGAGGTGTTGCGATCAGTGTGTGAAGAGTGGGAGAAGAGGGTTGCAATGACAATCCAACACAATGGGCAGCACATTGAACACATTTTATAAGTGGTCAGAAACTTGTAAATAACTCATGAAAGAATAAAGTTACATTAAAACCAAGCACATCATTGTTTTTCTTGTGAAATTCCCAATAAGTTTGATGTGTCACATGACCCTCTTCCTATTCCTATTGGATTCAAAATGGCTGACTTCAAAAGGGCCGCCATGGTCACCACCCATCTTGAAAAGTTTCCCCCCCTCACATATGCTTATGTGCCACAAACAGGAAGTTAATATCACCAAACATTCCCATTTTATTAATGTCCATACAAATGGCCCACCCTGTAGACCTATGGGAAGTTTAAAAAAAAATGTAGGTATTTCAGTTTGTAGCCTCTGGTACCCTGATAACAACTATAAATTACAACTTACAATTCATTTTTGTTTCTACACTCCCTTAGTTCCCAAGATATAGGGATTTTACATTTTGGCTGCAAATCTACACATTTCCTCCTGTAGCCAACTGGGCGGTAGCTTTCTTTCAATAGGTGGTGTAGATTTTTCACTCAAGGGTTCTAAATCTTATGATCAGGGGGCATTTATCTGAGGCTTCTAGGGGTTAATCTCACAACATTCACACACCTCTGAACTAAATTTAAATCATAATTAAGTTGCATTTTGCTGAATGAATCAGATGTTCATCTGCAAACTTCAGATGGGCCTGTATATGTGCTTTCTTGAGCAGTTGGACCTTGTGGGCACTGCAGGATTTCAGTCCTTCAAGGCGTAGTGTGTTACTAATTTTTTGGTGACTATGGTCCCATCTGCCTTGAGATCATTGACAAGATCCTTCCCTGTAGTTCTGGGCTGATTTTCACCATTCTCATGATCATTGAAACTCCATGAGGTGAAGCCCACACCCGATGGTAATTCATAGCTATGTGTTTCTTCCATTTACAAATAATCACACCAACTATTGTAAACTTCTAACCAAGCTGCTTGTCTATGGTCTTTTGGCCCATTCCACCCTTGTGTAGGTCTACAATCTTGACCCTGGCTTTCTTGGGCAGCTCATTGGTCTTGTCCATGGTGAAGATTTTGAAATCTGATTGATTGCTTCTGTGGACAGATGTCTTTTATACAGATAACAAGCTGAGACTAGGAGCACTCTCTTTAAGAAGAGAGTGCTCCTAACTTCTGCTTGTTACCTGTATAAAAGACAAGTGGGAGCCAGAAATCTTGATTGATAGGGGTTAAAATACTTATTTCACTGAAAATCAAATAAAAATCAATTCCTAACTTATCTGAAACCGTTTTCTGGATTTTATTTGTTGTTATTCTGTCTTTCACTGTTCAAATGAACCTACCATTAAAATTATGGACTGATCATTTGTTTGTCAGTGGACAAATGTACATAATCAGGAACAAATATTTTTTTTCTCTTCTAAGGAAAAGGCACATTATCTGTGCATGCTTGTTTTCTAAGGAAGGTTGGTGCAGTATTCTCCCTTCAGATTTCTTTGACAAATGCTGCCAGGGAATTTGGAAGCAGTTGCCAAAACCCTCAGTGAGTGAAGCTATTGGCTGTAGTTGCAGGGCAATGACATCATCAGTGGCTACCCTCATACTTACTAGTATTAAATAGTATTAAAGAACAATACTTTCACTTATGGCTTATACAAATGCATGCCTATGTTTTTTTTAAAGATGTATCTATCTATTTATTTATTATGTTGAAAAGCTCTATATTGATAAAAATATAGCCGTGTATGCAATAAGGTGTGTACTTTTTAGGGTAAATGCAGTGAATGGGTGCTAATGGACATAAGACAATGTACATAAACAAACACAGTCTGAAGAAAAAACTGTGTAGTGTAGTCCTTCACCCAGAGACATACAGTAAGAAGTGCAGGGGAATAACATTCAAAACCATATCTGTTAGCACACACTCTCTTTCTTAATCTATTCTCCAGCAGTGCTGTAACCCTTGTATACTAGAATCCTAGCTTTGGCGGCTATCGGTATGTAATGACTCTGCCGACCTTCCAGCCTACACTGTAAAGATAAAGAAGTAAGCTGACTGGTGTTAAAACGGCAATACTTTAGAAATATTTAAAATATGTTTCTAGCAAACTAATAATTTCTCTTTAATGTAGCATTGCACTTGCACAAAATGGGCAAAGAGACATGTGTTAAAGTGGTTATCCAACAGGTGTGTGTCGAGGGGGGTCAAAGCTATGGCCATTGTTTGGTATATAACGAAATAAAGCTTTACTTACCTCCAGCAATCCTGTGGTGCCTCCGGTGTTCTGCTCCGGTCCCCAGAGTGATTGTTTTCCTGAGCGACAGCGTGACTGTTTCCCCGGGCCCAGTGTGTGTTACTGTAGCTCAGAGAACCGTTTGTTGAGGTGGGACATTGCTGCAGTCAGCGGTTCGCTGAGCTGCAATATGACCTACTGGGCCCAGGTATTTCCAGGGGACGACACGTTGCACTGCAGCTCAGGCTGATGATCACATCAGGGGACCGGAGCAGGACACCAGAGGCACCACAGTAGCGCAGGAGGTAAGTAAAGGTTTTTTTTGTTCTATCCCACACAATGGGCATATCTTTGATTTCGACTGAGCTAAGCTGCAATATGACATACTGGGCCCAGGTATTTCCAGGGGACCACACGTCGCACTGCAGCTCAGGAAGATGATCACATCGGGGGACCGGAGCAGGACACCAGAGGCACCACAGTAGCGCAGGAGGTAAGTAAAGGTTTTTTTTGTTCTATCCCACACAATGGGCATATCTTTGATTTCGACTGAGCTAAGCTGCAATATGACATACTGGGCCCAGGTATTTCCAGGGGACCACACGTCGCACTGCAGCTCAGGAAGATGATCACATCGGGGGACCGGAGCAGGACATCAGAGGCACCATGGGAGCGCAGGAGGTAAGTAAAGGTTTATTTTGTTCTATCCCACACAATGGGTATAGCTTTGATTCCCCCCCCCCCCCAGCCAGGGACATCCGCCAACTCCTGGACAGTCTGTGGTGCAACGTGGCGTTGGTGGATGGAGCGACACATGATGTCCCAGATATGCTAAATTGGATTCAGGTCTGGAGAACAGGCAGCCAGTCCATAGCATCAATGCCTTCCTCTTGCAGGAACTGCTGACATACTCCAGCCACATGAGGTCTAGCATTATCTTGCATTAGGAGGAACCCAGGGCCAACCACACCAGCATATGGTCTCACAAGGGGTCTGAGGATCTCATCTCGGTACCTAATTGCAGTCAGGCTACCTCTGGCAAGCACATGGTGCTACCCCACACCATTACTGACCCACCCTCAAACCGATCATGCCAGAGGATGTTTCAGACAGCAGAACGTTCTCCACAGCATCTCCAGACTCTGTCACATGCTCAGTGTGAACCTGCTTTCATCTGTGAAGAGCACAGGGTGCCAGTGGTGAATTTGCCAATCTTGGTGTTCTCTTGCAAATGCCAAACATCCTGCACGGTGTTGGGCTGTAAGCACAACCCTCACCTGTGGATGTCGGGGCCCTCATACCACCCTCGTGGTGTCTGTCTGACCGTTTCAGTGGATACATGCACATTTGTGGCCTGCTGGAGGTCATTTTGCAGGGCTCTAGCAGTGCTCCTCCTGCTCCTCCTTGCACAAAGGCAGAGGTAGCGGTCCTGCTGCTGGGTTGTTGCCCTCCTATGGCCTCCTCCACGTCTCCTGATGTACTGGCCTGTCTCCTGGTAGTGCCTCCATGCTCTGGAAACTACGCTGACAGACACAGTAAACCTTCTTGCCACAGCTCGCATTGATGTGCCATCCTGGATGAGCTGCATTACCTGAGCCACTTGTGTTGGTTGTAGACTAAAGCACTGCCAGCATTCAAAAGTGACCAAAACATCTGCCAGGAAGCATAGGAACTGAGAAGTGGTCTGTGGTCACCACCTGCAGAACCACTCCTTTATTGGGGGTGTCTTGCTAATTGCCAATAATTTCCACCTGTTGTCTGTTCCATTTGCACAACAGCATGTGAAATTTATTGTCAGTCAGTGTTGCTTCCTGAGTGGACAGTGTGATTTCATAGAAGTGTGATTGACTTGGAGTTACATTGTGTTTAAGTGTTCCCTTTAGTTTTTTTGAGCAGTGTATATTAACATTAGCAAGTGAAGCTTTATTAAGTGGTGTTGGTAATCAGTTACATTAATAATACACATCATGAATACAGTAATAATGTTTCATTGTTACACTGGTTATCTGAGGAAAGGTTACAAATTGTTCACTATTGTTTTCTATTTGTTGGTGTCTTATTTTACCTTTTATGTTACTTTTTTGATATCTCCCTCAGGACTGTATGGCTTGAGCTGCAGCCTGCTAGATACCCCTTGGAAGAAACTCCAACATGGAAAAAATCTTTTTGCTGACATCATCAAAAAGAGCCAGGACATTGCTAGAGAAGACCTAGTACAAGAGCTCATTAAAGTGATGAATAATGAAGAACCGTAAGAACAAAACGACCTACATTTTATATGAAAGTGCCGCAGCAGCAGTTCTGTCTCTTGGTCTCAGGAAGGCCAACCTTTTCTAAAAGTAGCAATGTTACTAGATTAAGGACCGGAGGTTTTTCCGTTTTTGCATTTTCGTTTTTTGCTCCTTGCCTTTAAAAAATCATAACTCTTTCAAATTTACACCTAAAAATCCATATGATGGCTTATTTTTTGCGCCACCAATTCTACTTTGTAATGACGTCAGTCATTTTGCCCAAAAATCTATGGTGAAGCGGGAAAAAAAATCATTGTGCGACAAAATTGAAAAAAAAACGCTGTTTTGTAACTTTTGGGGGCTTCCGTTTCTACGTAGTACATTTTTCGGTAAAAATGACACCTGATATGTATTCTGTAGGTCCATACGATTAAAATGATACCCTACTTATATAGGTTTGATTTTGTCGGACTTCTGGAAAAAATCATAACTACATGCAGGAAAATTAATACGTTTAAAATTGTCATCTTCTGACCCCTATAACTTTTTTATTTTTCCGTGTATGGGGCGGTATGAGGGCTCATTTTTTGCGCCGTGATCTGAAGTTTTTAACGGTACCATTTTTGCATTGATAGGACTTATTGATCACTTTTTATTCATTTTTAAATGATATAAAAAGTGACCAAAAATGCACTATTTTGGACTTTGGAATTTTTTTGCGCGCACGCCATTGACCGAGCGGTTTAATTAATGATATATTTTTATAATTCGGACATTTCCGCACGCGGTGATACCACATATGTTTATTTTTATTTTTATTTACACTGTGTTTTTTTTTTTATTGGAAAAGGGGGGTGATTCAAACTTTTAATAGGGGAGGAGTTAAATGATCTTTATTCACTTTTTTTTTTCACTTTTTTTTTGCAGTGTTATAGGTCCCATAGGGACCTATAACACTGCACACACTGATCTTCTATGTTGATCACTGGTTTCTCATAAGAAACCAGTGATCAACGATTCTGCCGGATGACTGCTCATGCCTGGATCTCAGGCACTGAGCAGTCATTCGGCGATCGGACAGCGAGGAGGCAGGAAGGGGCCCTCCCGCTGTCCTGTCAGCTGTTCGGGATGCCGCGATTAGCCGCGGCTATCCCGAACAGCTCGACTGAGCTAGCCGGGAACTTTCACTTTCACTTTTAGCCGCGCGGCTCAGCTTTGAGCGCGCGGCTAAAGGGTTAATAGCGCGCGGCGCCGCGATCGGCGCTGCGCGCTATTAGAGGCGGGTCCCGGCTTCACTATGACGCCGGGCCCGCCATGATATGACGCGGGGTTACTGTGTAACCCCGCGTTATATCGGAAGAGCAGGACCAAGGACGTACCGGTACGTCCTTGGTCCTTAAGGGGTTAAGCCAAGCAGAAATGCAATGTGCAGCTATTTCTTCTGTTTTCATTCCATACTTCAGAGCTGCCTTACAAGAGTTCTTTAGTCATGTAGTCGTAGTTAAACGATGAGATGCAGAGCTATACTCACGTGGCAATGTTTTCTTTGATTTTACAACCAGGCTTACAACCAGGCAGCAGCCAATCAACATTTTGTTTGTTTGTTTTTGGTCTTTTTTGTTCAGGAAATACATGTAGGTAGCAGTATATATTCTTATGTGGTATGCAGTTACATATTAATTAATAGTATAAATGTATTATTTGTTAATAATCACAACATTAAAATTTTACATACATACCATACTAGCAGCAGTGCCCCTGTATGTAGTAGCAGCCCCTTATAGGTAGCAGCAGCCCCTGTAGGTAATAGCAGCCCTAGAGTTTTTGACATAACAGAAAAAACTGCTTGCCCTTATTTTTGAGGCTTGCATCCTATAAAACAAACAAAAAGGTAAAAGGTACCAATAGTTGTAATGAGAAGATTATTACATACGCCTTGTATGGGTTTCAAAGGAATATGTCATCAGAAAATGACCTATTGTTAAAATCAAGTTGTTAACCTACAAATATTTAGGTGACTTTTTTTTCTAATTTTCTATTTTTCTATCTGAGGCTTCCTGTTCAGTCTGTGTAGATAAGGAGGAGGCTGCTGGAAGGTGATTTGTACAGCAATACAGTGAATGGTGATACCAGTATATAGATAGGACACTATTCACAATACAGTGACCCCCCGACCTACGGTGGCCCGACATACGATCATTTCAACATACGATGGCCTCTCAGAGGCCATCGCATGTTGAAGGCAGCATCAACATACGATGCTTTTTTATGTCGGGGCCATCGCATAAACGGCTATCCGGCAGCGCATACTGCTTCAGCTGCTGTCCGATAGCCGTTTAAGGTGCCCTGTGTGGTCCGGTGGGTGTCGATCACCTGTACCGGCGCTCCGGACCGTCCTCTTCGGTATCCCCTGCATTGCCGGCGCTTTCCATCGTCGTCATCACGTCATCGCACATGCCGTCCCGTCATCCAATAGGAGTGGCGTGCACAGCGACGTGATGACGGCGATGAAGAGACACAGCAGGGACGGTCCGAGGACGCGGCTGCTGCGATGGAGGGCGACATCCAGGGCAGTGGTGAGCGGTGGGCAGCGGTGAGCGGCGGGGACAGGTGAACATAACCTCCTATAACCAGTGGTCTTCAACCTGCGGACCTCCAGATGTTGTCCGGGCATGCTGGGAGTTGTATTTTTGCAACATCTGGAGGTCCACAGATTGGAGACCACTGTCCTATACTTTACATTGCACGGATCCCTCAACATACGATCGTTTCAACTAACGATTATTCATTTGGAACAAATTACCATCGTATGTTGAGGGACCACTGTATCTGGACCTCAGAGCTCAGCCTCCCTCCCTGTGGAATAACCTATGCACAGGTCATACAGCATGTCTAGAAAACACTTTTTTTTTAGGGTCAGCTCCAGTCTTTTGTATCTGTCTAAATATATTTCTAGAGGTATATGTCTAAATGCGATTTAAAGGGGTACTCCACTGGAAAACATTTTTTTTAATTTTTTTTTTTTTTATTAACTAATGCCAGATAGTTAAACAGATTTGTAAATTACTTCTGTTTAAAAATCTTAATACTTCCAGTACTTATCAGTTGCTGTATGCTACATAGAAATTCAAAAAGAAAAGAACTTCCTGTCTGACCACAGTGCTCTCTGCTGACACCTCTGTCCATTTTAGGAACTGTCCAGAGCAGGAGCCAATTCCCATAGAAAACCTGTCCTGCTCCAAACAGTTCCTAAAATGGACAGCGGTGTCAGCAGAAAGCAAATTCAAAAAGAAAGGAAATTCAAAGAGAAAAGAACTTCCTGTGGAGCATACAGCAGATGATAAGTACTTGAAGGATTAAGATGTTTAAACAGAAGTAATTTACAAATCTGTTAAACTTTCTGGCACCAGTTGATTTAAAAAACATTTTTTCCAGTAAAGTACCCCTTTAAAAACAGCTTAGTCTGCCCCCATAATAATATATAAAAACGTAAATAAAAAAAAAAGTACAATCAGAAAATAGAAACAATTTAAAAACAAATATTATATTTCAGTATCTGGATCTGATCAGCAAAGATTAAAAATATCTAGGTGACATTGACTTTAAACGGGTTCTCTAGCTAAAATAATATTTTAAACAAAATGTTCAGGCTGCCTGCAATGGTTATTATATATAGATATATGACAAATCAGTTAGTGACTGCTAACCAGAAACATTAATAAAATAAGGAACAACATCAGACACAATGGGGGGGTGATTTATCAAAACTGTCTATTTCCCGCATCAATATAGACCAACCTACAGAGGGTTAGGCCGGTCTATTGTGCGCTTAATCTATCAAAAGGAGCACGGCTCTTTATAAATTCCGCTCACAGACTTCAGGATCTACAGTTTAGACTATATTTAAACTGCTCCAGCATGGTCTGACATTTCGACGTACTTTCGGCCGATGCGACTTGTCGCTGAAAAGTCACTTTTGATAAATTCAGCACCAATGCATTTTTCCATCTAAAATAGACTAGAATGCATCATGTTCTAAAAATCCTCTAAAGCAAAAGTCGCAAAAAAAGTCGCACATATTTAGACTGCGACTATCTGTGCGACAATTTTAGACAGGAAAACCAGTCTAAATCCTTTCATAAATCTCCCCCAATGATTTTAGAATATTTTCCTTTTAGACCATTACACATCAGGCTCCCCTGGAGATCTTAGGCACATCCTTACTAAGCCTTTCTTTTGAGTTTGATTGGATCACATTAAACATATTGACATTCTCATCCTCATACATTTACCTTGCATTTTCTTTCCTGGCTTGGTGCAGATAGTGAACTTGCGTAGTGTTGTTCTTGTACTCTGAGCTCCCTCTAGTGCTGTTCAGTAAGAAGAAATCACCATTTCATTTTAGTTTCATACATGTGATAATGTTGATGTCAGATTTTGTGGGTGCAATGTGAATTACATTAATGCTGAATACTGCAATACGAGGGTATTTTTCATTTTACATTAGTTCATCAATGATCTGAATTTGTCTTCCAGGCAGTTACCAGACCCAGCTATAGAAGAACAGGGAAAAGAGTTTGTTCGTCCAATCCTAAACAGCTATTCTGCAGTTTGTGTTCGTTGCCCAGGCTATGGAACGAGGTATGTTTAGTGTATTACCAAATGTTAAATTAACACTAAGGGGGAGATTCATAAAGACTTGTGCTGAGAAAAGTTGCCCATAGCAACCAATCAGATCGCTTCTTTTATTTTTCAGAGGTCTTTTCAAAATTGAAAGAAGCGATCTGATTGGTTGCGATAGGCAACTAGACAACTTTTCCTCTGCACAAGTTTTGATGAATCTCCCCCTAAGTCCATAGCTTTATAAGAATAAGCAAAAACCGCTTATAGGGGCAGCTCAGTTTGGTAGTAATTGTAATAGGAAAAATGTAAAGTAATTGCAGTTCTCAAACATATTTCAGCAACAAGAGAGATAAAAGATGGAACCCCAAAGGTATTGCTCAGTTTGCTAAAACAGAACCTTTTTTGTTGGTGTATAGAACTTGTTGTCAAATTGCACAGCAAACTTAGCATTGTGAGGTGATCCCTCAGTCTGTGAGCATCTCTTAGCTGATTACAATAATCCTCCCAAATGTTCTTTTTTAGCTGAATTCCAGGCATAATATACAGCAGGGCTTTTCGAGCTTTCTCCACTCAGGCCTAACCAGCCAACCCACGTGCCTTACCAATAAACAAATACTGTGGTGAAGCACAAGCACCACAGTGCAGCACAAAATACCTCTCAGGAAGTGCAAAACAAACACCACAGTGCAGCACAAAATACCTCTCAGGAAGTGCAAAACAAACACCACAGTGCAGCACAAAATACCTCTCAGGAAGTGCAAAACAAACACCACAGTGCAGCACAAAATACCTCTCAGGAAGTGCAAAACAAACACCACAGTGCAGCACAAAATACCTCTCAGGAAGTGCAAAACAAACACCACAGTGCAGCACAAAATATCTCTCAGGAAGTGCACAACAAGCACCACAGTGCAGCACAAAATACCTCTCAGGAAGTGCAAAACAAACACCACAGTGCAGCACAAAATACCTCTCAGGAAGTGCAAAACAAACACCACAGTGCAGCACAAAATACCTCTCAGGAAGTGCAAAACAAACACCACAGTGCAGCACAAAATACCTCTCAGGAAGTGCAAAACAAACACCACAGTGCAGCACAAAATACCTCTCAGGAAGTGCAAAACAAACACCACAGTGCAGCACAAAATACCTCTCAGGAAGTGCACAACAAGCACCACAGTGCTGCATGAACTACCTCTCAGGCAATACAAACAAACATCACAGTGCAGCACAAAATACCTCTCAGGCAGTGCACAACAAGCACCACAGTGCAGCATGAAATACATATCAGGCAATACAAACAAACATCACAGTGCAGCACAAAATACCTCTCAGGAAGTGCACAACAAACACCACAGTGCAGCACAAAATACCTCTCAGGAAGTGCAAAACAAACACCACAGTGCAGCACAAAATACCTCTCAGGAAGTGCACAACAAGCACCACAGTGCTGCATGAACTACCTCTCAGGCAATACAAACAAACATCACAGTGCAGCACAAAATACCTCTCAGGCAGTGCACAACAAGCACCACAGTGCAGCATGAAATACATATCAGGCAATACAAACAAACATCACAGTGCAGCACAAAATACCTCTCAGGAAGTGCAAAACAAACACCACAGTGCAGCACAAAATACCTCTCAGGAAGTGCAAAACAAACACCACAGTGCAGCACAAAATACCTCTCAGGAAGTGCACAACAAGCACCACAGTGCTGCATGAACTACCTCTCAGGCAATACAAACAAACATCACAGTGCAGCACAAAATACCTCTCAGGCAGTGCACAACAAGCACCACAGTGCAGCATGAAATACATATCAGGCAATACAAACAAACATCACAGTGCAGCACAAAATACCTCTCAGGAAGTGCACAACAAACACCACAGTGCAGCAACAAATACCCTTCAGGCATTGCAAAACAAATACCACAGTGTTGCACAAAATATAACTCTAGTGTTGCCAAGTATCACATTCCAGCACACAATACCTCTCTAGCAGTACCAAATAATGCAGTGCAACACAAAATACCTCTCCAAAAACACAATGCAGCATCACTGGTAGCAACAGTGCCCATGCCCACCCCTAACCCGCTGGCATTAACAGTGCAGTTATTGCTTTGTGCCGATGCCCAGCACAGCTAGGGACCCTGCGCTATACTAGACAGTGACTAACAATTTGGAGATTGTATACCAGCACTTTTCACATTCTGATTCTAGAAACCAAGAGGTTGTCTATTTGTTTATATGTGCTCCAAACTTTTTGTAAAAATCATAAAGCTATGCACTCTACTCTACTTCAGCAGCATATGCAGGATTTTTTCAAGGAGCAGGATCAAAAAATTATTAATTAGGAAACTTTGGCTTGGCTTGGAGTGTCAGTGCACATTCTAACAGGGACTAATACAGCTGGATGAGCAGAGGATATGACTGCTGGCTAAAAAGATTTCTAGTATCCCCTTTTAGAGAAGATACTGGGATTCTTTGACTCTTCAGCCACATCCTTTGCTGTACGGTACAGATCATGACCTGCCTGTCCAAGTGTTGCTATGCTGGAAGAGAACACTTTGTAACAGTAGTAGTAGTCTGCAAGTGTTATTTGCAGTGCAATGGAATGCAAGTGATTTGCAAGGTACGCTTGTAAGTGCCCCCTTAGTGTCTCCACATAGTAAAAGTGTCTCTTCTGGTTTGTGGATTGTGCGCAAAATGATGTGATGATGCAGCGTGCTGCACTACTTCAAGATTCTATAACTTCCTAGCCTGCAGAACTTAAGTGCATAAGAGTTAAATGGATCAGCACACTGGGAACACAGATGCAAATGTCCCTTCTATACTTACTTTTCATTTGTCCCCAGCTGATTACTTGGCATCCATATTTTATCCATGACTTATCCATTGCTGTATCCTCCAGTAGCAGAAGGCTATGGTAATGTATTTGTCACTAGGGACAAGTTGTCCCTCACATTTGTTGAACGATGCAACCATGTGACTAAAAGTGGAGAGACTAATGCAGCATGTGCATGAAAGATTTCTGAAATATTATCAAACCATTTATATTTAATTTACTTGCATTCATTTTCAAAACTGTAATACATAGAAGTAAAAATGTTATGACAGTATCAATAGTCTTCAAGCCATACAAGAACATGAAGAGCAGTCACCTATTTCCTTGATATTTATTTTATTCTGAACAGGTTAATGCAAATTCTGGAAGACCAGTCAACACCCTGAAAGCAGTTGTGACGGCGACACTTTTATTACTCTTCTAGAGCTTTATAACATTAGAAACCTAGTAGCATCACATCATGCGCAAAGAGCGTTTTGTCACATACACCTGACAGCAAGGGGGATGCAGTGTGGCTGTGACAGTCTTGTTTCAGTCGTCCCTGGTATCCTTGCCATTGTGGTGTTGGCTCATGAACAGCAACTATCCTGCTCGTGACAACCAAGTTTTGAGGTGACACAGGGTGGTGTTGGTGGAAATAACTGATCACTTTGTGATGCCAGGGCACAGTTATCCTAAACATGGTCCGAGGTTTGGGACAGCTTCTCCTGGGCCAGACATGGGGAGTAAATGAACACACCGACGTCAGGTTACAGATAACTGTCTTTACTGAGCTGGTGCATATGGTATTACACATACAGCTAGCCTTTGATGTGGGAGTGCAGCGTAACCCCTTGGGAGCCCTGTTGCCTTCTTGAGAGATTAGATTTGAAGTAGGCCTCTCCTCAGAGCACACAACATACAGCACACCTAAGCTTAGCTGTTGCTCAGGAGCCTTATTGGAACTAGACTGAACAATGTCTAGCATTGGACTAACTAACTCCTCACCTGCACCTCATTATGTAGGGGAGCTGACATCTGCCGGTAATGATGGACATTGGAGATCGCTCCGATGTCCATCATTTAACTGTTTAAATACCATGATCTATACAGATTACAGTATTTAAACATGATTACATCGCAGGCGGGGGCTATGGGTTGCTAGGGAAGCCTGAGGCCTTACCTTGTTCTCTGTGTCTTTCCTGGCTCTTTGATTGCTTAGGGCTCCCTTTGTCAGCCCTTAGCAATCGAGCACAGATTTCATGGATCAATGTAATGCAATAGCATTACATTGATCTAGGTAAGCCATCTGATTATGGGGGGGGGGGGGGCAAAAAATGTGTATGAAAAAAGTACAATTTTAAAATCAATTATTTTTTTATATTAAAAAAATCCCTCCCCTAATAAAAATTCAAATCCCCTGCCTTTTCCTATTTTTTTTTTAAATAAAACACTGTACAAACGGAAAATCACATATTTAGTATCGCGTGCATAATTGTCCGAACTATTAAATTATTATGTTTCTGATCCTGCATGGTGAACGGCTTAATGCAAAAAAATCCAAAAAACAAAATTGCAGATTTTTGGTTACATTACATCCCAAAAAAAATTTATAAAAAGTTATCAAAAAGCCAGAACTACACAAAAGTGGTACCGTTAAAAACTACAGCTCATGGCGCAAAGAAACAAACCTAAAACTGCTCCGTAAGAGGAAAAATGAAACAGTAATAGGGGTGAGAACATGGTAATGAATACCATAAAACGAAACGAAAATTATTCAAGTTTGGTATCATTGGAATCGTACTGACGCAGAGAATAAAGATGGCATGTCAGATTTACCATATTTTGAACTCCCCAAAAATTATTGCCCTACAAAATTGTGCAATTCCATATTTTTTTAGGTTTTGCCCTACATATAATTTTTTGCTGACTTTGTAATACATTGTATGATAAAAAAAAAGTGTATCAGCGGATATTAGAACTCTCCATACAGAAAATAAGCCCTAATGCAACTTTGTCAGTCAAAAAATAAAAAAGTTAGGGGTCTTAGAATGTAAGGAGGAAAAAACATGTGAGCTAGAAAAATAAATTAGCTGGGTCATGAAGGGGTTAAATCTACTGATGTATTTCGCTTGTTTCTGCCACACTTTTGGGAGCACGACTAATACAGATTTGAGCATTTTGTTGGCTGCTCCAAAGTGACATGTCATGCCAGTCTGTATTTTCTCTTGTGGTTATCTTCAGGTGGTTTTGTCATCCTCCAGAATTAACAATATTGTCCTCTATAATGTACACTATTCTGATTCATCAATCGTTTTCTTTAAACTGAAATTTTCTAATGTCAGAATTTCTTTTCTTTTAGGACCAACACCATAGTTCTCATTGATGGAGAAGGACATGTGACGTTCACAGAACGCACGATGCTAAACTGTGACATCACTCAGTGGAAAATTAGCACTCATCAGTTTAAGCTACAACACTAGCACCTCACCATAATGAAACATCTCTGTTAACTAAGGGTTCACATACATATCGAACATGCTGAACTTCTGGTGCCTAAAAAATACTAAAACATATTCAAATATTAAAATCACTTTCTTAACCAGCACAAAAGCCAGAGAACCAAAAGAAATCCAGCAGTGCAAGTGGAAGCACAACCAACACAGTGGGAAATATTGTTTCTCGTCTCCAAATTTTTTCTTTTCACTTTGACTTATTTATTGCAGCAAGCACATCAGTAATGCACCAAATGTTGTAAAAAGTATTATGGGTAGGAAAAAACGTGAAAATTATGTAAAGTTTTTCAGTATTGTATGTGTAAAGTGAAAGACGGCAATGTGATTTGTATTTTCTAGTTTTGCTTTAAGATCATGCATCAATAAATGATATGGCTAATAATGTAAGCACATCATTATGCTGAGATTTTTCATGGGACAAGATAGCATTAATGTCCCTTCCATGAGTCATCATGGTTTATTTTCTTACCAAAGGCTAGTGTTGGACTTTAAAGGGGTATTCCGGCCCTAAGACATCTTATCCCTTATCCAAAGGATACGAAATAACATGTCTGATCGCAGAGGTCCCGCCACTTTGGACCCCCGCTATCTTGCATGCAGCACCCACCTCTGGGAGCTCCAAGAGGTGGGTGCTGCATGCGAGATAGCGGGGATCCCCAGTGGCAGGACCCCCACGATCAGACATCTTATCCCCTATCCTTTGGATAGAGGATAAGATGTCTTAGAGCCAGAGTAATCCTTTAATGACTGATCTTGAGGCAAGATATTAACTAATATTAGCAATGGCTGTTAAGAGAGCGCCGCTTCCTTTTGAAATGGCTTTAAATTAAAATGCCAAGCTTTTACAAGATACAGTTTTATCACTAGTTAAAGGGGAAATATTGCTATAATTATACATATGGAAATATGTGATAATGTGGTGCGTTAAGGACCACCAAAGTGCCAGTTTATCTGAAATCCCAAATAAATGAAAGTGTTAACATACATGGACATAACATCATTTCTGCCCCTCAGCAGGATAGAATGTTAGCACGATCCCTGCTGAAGATACCAGTGCCAGACTATGGGATCTCTTCCTACTTCACGTAATGTGACATCAGAAAATATTAAACATATTTGTGAGAATTTTGGGTCACTTTCAAGCAGTGTCCTCCTTATCATCACAGAGGGGATTAAAGTAAAAGGTGACACGACTGTATAGAGAACATACCATTTACAAAAGATTCCCAGAGCTCAGCCTCCCTTTCCCTGTACAATGACATCTGCACAGCTTACACAGCATGCCTAGGAACTTCTTCCATACAAATGAATTGGGTTAAACTATTGTGCCCGTGTCCAATTGGCTTGCTGTAAAGCATTTCACTAAATGCTGTTAAAAACAGTTCAGGCAAGATGGCTACCCCTATAATAATTTAGAAAAAATTAAATAAAAAGATGTATCTATTACAAAATAATTAAAAAGAACAGTAATCTAGGTGATTTACTGCACTTTGATATTCTTTAAAAAATAAAATGGCCTAAATCTCTTGTCCTCTTCAACATAGTAAAAGTAAAAGATTTTGGGTTGTGGCTCAAACATTACAAAATTGTTGGTTGTGGTTACCTTTGGTCAGTAGCACTGGGAGCAAAATTCTTCGTGGAACAAAAGAATGTTATGTAAATGTCGATGCGTACATTATTGTACAGAATCAGGCATTCTACAGAATGTACATTAAGAAGCAGGGACTTCCAGACTACCTGCTGCTGTGCAGTGACGCATGGCTTCTGCTGCCAGCAGCGCACAATGATGTATTTCATCACACACAGCCTGCAGGAGAAGTCCTGAGCTGCACCAGGAGATTTAGCACAGAGTGGAGTCAGAAGAAGGTTTGGCATCAGCATGGGAGCAGATGGAAGGTGAGCATGATTGTTATTATTTTGGTGTTATTGGGGAAAATTACCTTTCTACTACCCTATCTTGGGGTTATCTACCTAATTAAATTCTACCTAATGGGGAGAAATTATATACCTATTGGGGACTTTTGCCTTATAGCGAGGGACTTATCTGCCTACTGTGGGCTATCACCTACTAGGAGTGAAAATGATCTACCTACTCTGGGCTTCTACCTAATGTGGGGGAAGAATTATCTATCTAGTGGGGGTAGCTACCTACTAGGGAATTTATCTGTCTAATGGCAGGAATTATCTACCCACTGGAGACTTAACCAAATGGGGGAAGGGAAAGGTGATTTACCTACTGGGGCATCTACCTAATCAGGGGAAATTACATACCTTCTAGGGGCATTACCGAATTGGGGGATATTGCTTACTGGGGCCTTCTATCTAATGAGTGGAAATTACCCATATTCTGGAGGCATCTACCTAATGGGGAGGGATTACCTACCCATTGGGGACCTACCTACCTGCTTCCACCCAATATCCGTTCCCCTTTCCACCTCACTCATACTATATATGGCGCCAAGGAAGCCATTATTTGGGGCACTGAGGGTAGTGAAAGGTGTTTAATGTGCTGGAAAAGTTCAGAACTTAAGATGTTTGGCAGATTCTGCAGAAGCGAGTCAGGGTTGAAAGAAGTCTTCATGGTGGTCTGAGCCAGAAAGAAAACAACTGCAAGGAGTCACCTGTGAGTCACTGGATATAACTGCATTGTAATTACTTGCATGGTCTGCAGAGCTTGGGTAGAGTTGAGATCAGCATGATTGGAGCTCCCGTGTTGTCTGGGTGTGGTTCTTAGCTCTGATACTTATCAGGAAGGGGTATCCCTGATCACCTTCCTATATAAGCTAGGAGCATTGATCCGTCCAGCATCCATGAAAGGTTATACCTTAACTGACACCTCCTGCTTACTGGATAGCTGCTTGTATATCAATCTTTAGCTTTTCCCTTGACTCTTCTCTTGCTTTGTGTCCTTGAACTCCACTATTTGCTGGTACCGACCTTGTCTAGTTTGACTTAAATTTGACTGTGTGTGTCTTAGTGTATCTTTGTTAGTTTGTGTGCCTACAGCTGTTTCCCAACTGTTTTGTATTTTATTATTTTGACAATGCTGCCCCAGCACTTAGCAGGGAGGGTTTGTTATTGTGGTTGTCGATCTGTCACTTCGGACGGTTAGGCAATACTTAGGAAGGTTATGGCAGTTCCGTGGTGGTGGTGCACATGACAGAATAGCACTAATAGTATGAAAAAGGCCCAGCACTCACCAAAATTGCAGTCAAGGTGATGATTTTATTCACATGACAAGGTATCAAGAACAGGACATTTCAGCAATATGTCTAACATGAGGTTTGTCTGACGCTAGTTTTGAACATGTGAGGAGGTGCCATTAATGACATCATGCTCCGGCCGGCACGTCGGGCATGACGTCAGTAGTCATGGAAACATGTAAACATAAACAAACACAGTGACAATGCGATCGGATAACAGTATATAGTAATGGTCTAATACATGGAGTAGCCAGA
The DNA here is from genome assembly GCF_029499605.1 of Hyla sarda. Classification (NCBI taxonomy): domain Eukaryota; kingdom Metazoa; phylum Chordata; class Amphibia; order Anura; family Hylidae; genus Hyla; species Hyla sarda. The sequence goes on from NC_079189.1 coordinate 441,407,460, forward strand.
GGACACATAATGTAACACCACTGACAGGCGGTTCTATCAGCGTATTGTGAAACTGTATATACAGAATTTAAAGCAATTGTCCAGTATTGCAGATCGGCAAGTCCAGTGGTATGCTGTAAGCATATGACTAGATCGTGATTTCATAGTAAAGAGGGCTGTATGCATAAGCCGGCGGCATGTATCGCTGTACAGATCACGCATATAAGCCCTAGTGAGCGTCGGGAACACGGCTCTCTCATAAGAGGAAAGTTGCCATCCTGGGAGCAGTAGTACTGCAGGTTCTCCTAATGAAAAATGGTAAGTCCATATCACTTTTACAATATAGAGAGCTGTATACAGTGTCCAGCAGCTAGTATCCCTGTGCAGTCTGTGCATATAAGCGCTAGTCAGCAGTGGGATCACGGCTCTCTCATCGGGGGAACTTGCCATCCTGGCAGCAGTAGTACTGCAGACTCTCCCAATGAATAGTGGTATGTCCATAGCAAACGGTTTACAGAGCTGCATACAGAAACTGGTGGCATATATTACTCTCTATAATGTCAAAGTGCTATGGACTTACCATTTTTCATTAGGAGAAACTGCAGTACTATTGCTCCCAGGATGGCAACTTTCCTCTTATGAGAGAGCTGTGCTCCCGACGTTCACTAGCGCTTCTATGCACAATCTGCACAGCGATACATGCCGGTGGCTTATGCATACAGCCCTTTTTACTATGAAATCACCATCTACTGATGTGCTTACAGTATACTGGACAATTGCTTTGAATTCTGTACATACAGTTTTACAATACACCGATAGACCCACCTGCCAGTGGTGTCAGATTTATACAGTTACAATATGTGTCCTCTGGCTGCTCCATGTATTAGACCATTACTGTATACTGTTATCCGATCCCCCTGTCACTGTGTTTATGTTTATATGTTTCCATGATTACTGACATAATGCCCGACGTGCCGGCCGGAGCATGACATCATTAATGGGCGCCTCCTCATATGTATAAAACTAGTCAGACAAACCTCATGTTAGACAGCAGAGGAAGGCATATTGTTGAAATGCGTCCTGTTCTTGATACCCTGTCATGTGAATAAAAGAATCACCTTGACTGCAATTTTGGTGAGTGCTGGGCAATAGGTAGGGACAGTGGCTGTGGGTGAGTTACTGCTTCATGGTTCCCTGCCCATATGTCAATGGATAGTTGGCTTCAGAAGAACCCGGCTCAGCGGCTCTGATCGACCAGACAGGTGAATGGATAAAAGAGGATTTATTGACCTGAATAAAACGCGTTTTGCTGTGCATGCACAGCTTCCTCAGGCACATCTAAGCATTGAACAACATTTAAATTGAATTAGAATAGTAGTCCAGTTTAGGAAAATGTATCCCCTATCCTTTGGATAAGTGTCTGACCATGGGAGGTCCGACTGCTGGGACCCCCTGTGATCTCCTGCCTGGTGCTCCGGCTATCCCCATGCACGGAGCTGTATCGGCCACAGCACGTGGTTGACAAAGCCGTGGTCGACACCCCCCCTCTCCGTGCATCTTCACTCTATGGGAGAGCCGGAGATGTACGAGTACAGCGCTTTGGATAGGGGATACATTTTAAGCTGCATAAAATGCAACAGTTACAGAAATTATAATGAATACAATTAGGGATGTCCCGATACTGGTTATTTGCACTTGTACCATAGCAACCAATTAGATTGCTTCTTTTATTTTGCAGAGGCCTTTTTAAAAATTAAAGAAGCATTCTGATTGGTTGCTATGGGTAACTGGGCAACTTTTCCTCTGACAGGTTTTGAGAAATCTCCCCCTATATGTTTATATCTGGGAAAGCTGTTCCTCTAATAAAAAACTGAAAACACCCCCTAAAAAAAATCTGTCATAAGACATTTTAAAAAGTATCGGTAATTGTAATTGGCGAATACTTAAAAAAAAGTATGGGTACTTGTACTCTGTCTTAAAAAAAATGGTATCTGGACATACAATATATACAGTAATTACAAACCATTATTAGTTCTACAAAATAAAAAATTTTATCTGCTTGTAGAAAAGAGAATTGGACATATTTTAAAATGCATACCTTGTTTTTATTGCACATTTAGTAGATGGGTATAACAATGAGTGCAAATACTAGGGGTATACCTCTGTAGAACATGATAGATTAGATTTGCTTCCATGTTTAAATAACTAAAAAAGGTTGTTTGCTACAGGCAGTACCACTGTTCATTTTATTGCACTTTTCCTGGATGTGTCCTCTGTGTTAAGCTTGAATCAAAGCTTGTATGCATCTGGTGATAAAGTAGCACTGGTGCATAGCCTTTTTTTTTTTTTTTTTTTTATTATTATTATGTTTATACTTATAATTTATTCAAATTTATTTCTCAAATACAAAAACCATCTTTAACATTAAACTGTGAAATGTAAGGTTAAAGTTTTGACATTTATTTGATGAATACTTTTGGGCAACTATTATGTGTATTTCTAAGCAGTATAAGGCTAGGTTTCCACACACGATTTTCTCTGGCGTTTTTGGGGACACCTGCTGCTGCAGTTTTTGAGCCAAAGCCAGAAGTGTATTCAATAGGAATGGGAAATATAAAGGAAGGAGTTACACTTCTCCTCCCTTATGGATCCACTTCTGACTTTGGCTCAAAAACTGCAGTGGCAGTTTTCCCAAAATATGCCCAAGAAAAACCTGTGTGAAAACCTAGCCTTAGGCTAATCTTCCACTTGTTTTTTATTTATTTTTTTGGCAGTTTATTTTTTATTTTTTTTGCAGTTTTTGGAAAACATCCACTGCAGTTTTTGAGCCAAAGCCAGAAGTGTATTCAAAAGGAATGGGACATATAAAGGAAGGACTTACACTTCTCCTTCCTTCTGAATTCATTTCTGGCTTTGGCTCAAAAACTGCAGTGCCAGTTTTCCCAAAAAACGCCAGAGAAAAAACCTGTGTGGAAACCTAGCCTTAGGCCAAGAAAAACACCAATTCTGCCACATTTTGTTTTTTTGGCCAAAAAACGCTGCGGCCAGATGTTAGCTATCCATCTTTTTCTACTTGGCGTTTTTCAGTTTGGTGTTTTTTAATCCTTTTGGTGGTTTTTCGCTTTTTTGGCGTTTTTCAGCTCCTTTTTTGCAAAATCGCAGCATGTTGAGCCACTGGCGTTTTTTTCCCTGAAATCATGGCGCCTTTCTCCCATAGAAGTCTATGAGAGTAAAAAAACTCCAAGTGGGTTTTAACTTTGGCGTTTTTTCAGGTGGTTTTTATTCTCTTTTGGACTTTGGCGATCCAAAAAAGTGATGGAGATACCCTTTTAATAAAATTTCGTAGGGTACCATTAAAAAAATTATGAAAAAGATACAGTAGTAATGGAAAAAATTTCATCTAACAAAATGTATCTTTTTTATTACAAAATTTTTATTATTTGTTAAACTGGGATCAAATTATGTGGGCGGGCAGGGCACTAAAAATATAGCCGACAATAATAAAAATTTAGTGTGTATGTGTTTTAAATTTTTTTTTCTTTTTTTTAAGGTAGTACTAGCACTCCCAGCATGGAACACACTGTTCCATGATGGGAGTAGTAGTACCTGTACTAATTGACAGATCGCCCGTTGCGATCCTCCTGTATGATGTATAGATGCAGACGGGTGCTCTTCTATGGTCCCCTGCACTGCCGTATATATACACCTATTCATATTTCCCACAGAGAGCTGTGATTGGCCAGATGGTTCCAGCCAATCACAGCTCTCTGTGGGAAATATGAATATGTGTATATATATGTCAGTGAAGGAGACCATAGAAGAGCGGCCGGCCGCATCTATACATTATACAGGAGGATCACTGGGTGTCAGCAGTGATATCCGCTGTGATCTTTCCTTAACTGCAGGTACTACTACTCCCAACATGGAGCACACTCTGCTCCATGCTGGGAGCTGTAGTACCTGCATTAATAGACAGATCGCAACAGGTGTCAGAAGTTACACTCGCTGCGATCTGTCTATTAAGGCAGGTACTACATCTCCCATCATGGAGCAGAGTGTGCTCCATGTTGGGAGTAGTATTAGCTGCAGGTAAGAACAAATCACAGCGGGTGTCACTACTGACATCCGCTGTGATCGTCCTGTCTATTGCAGAGATGTGGAGAGGCTCTATACAGCGCTCGCATCTCTGCACTATACTCCGGCCGGCCACTTACTCATTTTTCCCTCTGAGAGCTGTGAGTACAGAGCAGAGATGCGAGCGCTGTATAGAGCCGCTCCGCATCTGTGCTATACTATGGACAATCGCATTGGGTGTCAGACTGACACCCAGAGTGATATGTCTATTAGTACAGGTACTACTACTCCCAGCATGGAACAGTCTGTTCCATGTTGAGAGTAGTAGTACTACCTAAAAAATTGAGAAAGGAAAAAAGTGAAACACATACACTTTATTAATAAAAATTTTGTTCTAAAAAATTTTTATTTCGTTAAATACATCTTTTTCTATCACTACTGCATCCTTTTTTTTTGGTACCCAACAACTTTTGGGTACCAAAAAAAAATACTGCCAAGGTGCCAAAAATGCAATTTCCAAACAAATGAAAAAATACCAGAAAAAACGCCAGACGCAGGAAATTGCACTGCCATTTTTTCAGGCGTTTTTTCTGGCGTTTTTTTTTTTTTTCTAACCAAAAAACGCATGACAAAAAACAAGTAGAAGCTTAGCCTTAGGCTAATTTTCCACTTGGAAAACTGCCCCTGCAGTTTTTGAGCCAAATTCAGAAGTGGATCCATAAGGGAGGAGAAGTATTAGTTCTTCCTATATATGTCCTATTCCTTTTGAATACACTGAAAAAATAAACAAGTGGAAACTTAGCCTTAGGCCTCATGCATACTACCTGCCTACTAATGGTAGGGCTTGGTCCCCTTCAGGCTAGGTTTCCACACAGTTTTTTTTTTATTTTTTTGTGGAACTGCAGTTTTTGAGCAAGAAGTCAGAAGTTGGTCCAGTGGGAAGGAGAAGTCGGAAGTGGATCCATAAGGGAGGAGAAGTATAAGTCCTTCCTTTATATGTCCTATTCCTATTGAATACACTTCTGGCTTTGGCTCAAAAATTGCAGTGGCAGTATTCCAAAAACTGCCAGAAAAAAACCAAGTGGAAACTCATACTCCCAAAATAGCTGTGACCTGTCCAGGATACCACAGGAGCAGATCCTTTTAAAAGGGAATTTTGGCTTTAAAAAAAATCATATAGTGCTGGGGCCATTAAAAATAAGAAAAGCTCCTATTTTCTCTGCTTCCAGTCCTTCATTAATCTTATCTTCTGCTTGCTTCTGAGACAAGAGTTCAGAAAGAGACTTGTCCGCTTAGCCAATTACTGGCCAAGATGCGACACCACTGTTGACAGTTCTTTTCTCAGAAGCAGGCTGAAGATAGGAGCAGTGGAGGAAACGGGAGCTGCACCAAGATGATTTGGAGAGGGGGGGGGGGTTGTCGGGTAGGTAGGTATAGCTTAACCTCTTAAGGACCTAGGACGAATGGGGACGTTCCCAAACCCTGGGCTTTAAGGACCCAGGACGTTCCCGTACGTCCTGGCATTTTCCGGTCCCTGCCGCATGCCGGGCAGAGATCGGAACGGGATGTCTGCTGATATCCTTCAGCAGGCATGCCGTGCAAATGCTGAGGGGGGTCCCAGGACATTCGCATGTCGGCGATCGCAGGAGATCGCTTGCGATGACCTGGAAATAAATGGTGATCGGCGGTGTACAGTACACCGCCTATCACCTGCCGTTGCTGGGGAGCGGTGACAGCACTGTCACCGCCCCAGCAACGCTGCTATTGGCTGGCTCTCTTCGTTCAGTCAGCGGTTGCAGCAGTGAGAAGAAGCCGTGGATCCCCCCTCAGAGCTCCCGAGCCCCCTCAGGAGCATTAGAATAGGGACAGCGGATTGCAGGGACAGGTAGGAGTAAATAAGTAAAAAAGTGAAATAAAAGTAAAAAAAAAAAAAGTATCCCCCAACCCCCTAATAGGTCCCCAAGGGTCCTATTAGGGTCTGATCCCTGACCCCGGGTCCTATTAGGGGTTCAGGGAGCTGCGTGCGCCATCCCCTTTTTTTTTTTGGGCCCAGCTTTTTTAATTTTTTTTTATAAAAAAAAAAAATCCCCCCCCGACCCCCTAATAGGTCCCCAAGGGTCCTATTAGGGTCTGATCCCTGACCCCGGGTCCTATTAGGGGTTCAGGGAGCTGTGTGCGCCACCCCTTTTTTTTTTTTGACCGCAGCTTTTTTTTTATTCTATTACTGTTATTACCCTTTTTACACCAAGCACCACACAGTACATACTTGTGTATCAATTTTATGATGCAAACATAAAGTAGACATATTGTATATGTGAATAAAAAATGTTTTATTTGGAATATCCATTTTCCTTACAAGCAGAGAATTTTCAAATTTTTCATCAAATTTGGGGATTTTTCACCAAGAAAGGATGCAAGTTTACAAAAAATGTTACCACTATGTTAAAGTAGAATATGTCACGAAAAAACAATCTCGGAATCAGAATGATAACTAAAAGCATTCCAGAGTTATTAATGCTTAAAGTGACAGTGGTCAGATGTGCAAAAAATGGCCGGGTCCTAAGGTGAAAAAGGGCTATGTCCTTAAGGGGTTAAAGCACTATTTGGACTATTTGGAATTCTCCCTTAAATCCTGTAATTTGCAAGATGGAGCCTCCATGTATTAGGCTTGTTTTTCCAGCACATCCCACAGTTGTAAAATTGGATTAAAATATGAGATCTTTTGGAGGACAAATCAACATCTTTAAATATTTAGTTGTTCCTCGAGAACATTTTTGCAGCATACTGTGTCTGCAACAATGTATGTATCATAGTAACAGCCACATGTAGGCCATGATTTAGCAGAATATTATGCAAACCATCATATTGCTTCCTCTGGCTTACATTCCTTTCCTAGTTAATCCTAGTGCCCTCTTTTCACAGGTAAGCAACACATATACAACCCACTGTCCACATGATGTAAAAAAGAAACATGATTCCTCAGATCAGGTCACCTTCTTCTATTGCTCCATTGTCCAGCTCTGGTACCTTTGTATGATATCCAGAATTATCTTTTGCAGTAATTTGCACTCCAGTGGGTTGGAAAAGCATGACCCATTTGCCTATTTACTCGATCACTTCTAGTAGGTAACAACTACTGCATATACCGGGAAAACTCCACAATACCTGCCAAGACTTTGCTCTTGACCCAGTCATCTACCCATCACAATTAGGGCAATATCAGTAATTTTAATGTTGGAATCATTGCCTTTTTTTTTATACAATGTGTGCACTTACTGATGCTTTTTCATAGACTAATAGAACACATATTATATACAATATTAGATTTAAAAAAAAACTACTGCTTTATATACCAACTTTACTGCTTTTTTGTTTTCATGTTTCACTGTATGAACCCAGCCTTAGAGTAAATTGACATTCTTGCAGTTTTTTGAAACAGTTTCAAACACTGCAACAAATTTGCCACATGTGAATTCAACCTTGATGTTATGGCTGATCTGTGTTTATATCTCTGGTTCAGGTCAGTAGGTGCTTTATATAGGTACAGCTCATTAAAGGGGTACTCTGGGGGGGGGAAACTTCTTTTTTTTTTTTTTTTTTTTTATAATTTGGTGCCAGAAATTTAAACAGATTTGTAAATTACTTCTATTAAATCTTAATCCTTCCAGTACTTATTAGCAGCTGTATACTACAGAGGAAATTCTTTTCTTTGGGGATTTCTTTTCTGTCACGACCACAGTGCTCTCTTCTGACACCTCTGTCCATTTTAGGAACTATCCGGGCAGCATATGTTTGCTATGGGGATTTTCTCCTGCTCTGGTCAGTTCCTGACATGGACAGAGGTGTCAGCAGAGAGCACTGTGGTCATGACAGAGAAGAAATCCCAAAAGAAAATAATTTCCTCCGTAGTATACAGCCGCTAATAAGTACAGGAAGGATTAAGATTTTTTTTAATAGAAGTAAATTACAAACCTGTTTAACTTTCTGGCACCAGTTGATTTAAAAAACAAAAAAAAATTTTCCTCCGGGCTACCCCTTTAAATGGGCACTGTCATGAAGTAAAGAAATTAATATGTTGTAGTACTTAAGTACTACAACATATCTCTAATATACTTTAATAAAAAAAAGTGATTTTAAACAAGTTTAAAATCACTTTTAAATTCGGCCACTAGGGGGTCGCTCTCCTAGTGGCCGAATGCATTCGGCAGTGATGTCACTACTGAATTTCAACTCATTTAAGCCTGGCAATGAGTCGAAATTCAGGCACTGCGGTGCTCGCTCCCGCCTGTTTGATTGAGAGCGAGCACGCTGATAGCTGGGGCTGCGCGCATTGGCCAGCTCCACTGGCCTCGCGCACGGCCCTGCCCGCCCGGGCACAGGGCACAGGGACCCTGCTAACGGTGATGGTAGCGATCGCGCTCTTGGGAGGCATTCTTGTGACACTATGACATTAGACAATAGGGTGCCTCCAGCTGTTTCACAACTACAATTCTCAGCATGGCCTGACAGCTAATAGCATGCTGGGAGTTGTAGTTGGGAAACAGCTGGAAGCACCCTATTAGATAAATAAAACACTCATGTATAGACGATGTGAGGGCGGAAGCAAGCGCCCAGCAAGACATCAGTGACATCACGCCTGCTGGGAAGCGCTGCTTTCTGCCCTGCTTTATAGAGCAGATTTAGAAGCACTAAATCTGCTCTATTAAAGCGATTGAAAAATGTTTTGAAGCCAGGTAGGGGGTTAGGGCTAGATTACTACTAGGTAGGGACATATTAGATTATATAGTACTTGGTGGGAGCTACACTTTAAAGGACAACTGCAGCGGAATTACACTTATACCCTATCCACAGGATAGGGGATAAGTGTTTGATCGTGGAGGGTCCGACCGCTGGGACCCCCCTCGATCTCCCTAACGGGGCGCCGGCATTAGCGCCCATGGTGACGTAGCGTCGACCTAGAGGTCGACGGTGACGCCCCGTCTCCTCCCCGTCCCCATACAGTTCTATGGGGGATGCGGGGAGGCACAAATGCTGCCTCCCCGCCTCTCCCATAGAGATGTATGGAGGAGGCGTGTTCCGGCCGCAACGTCATGCTGCGGCTGGCACGCCCCCTGCACGGGAGAGCCGCGGCCCCGTACAGGAGATCGCCGGGGGCCCCAGCGTTCGGACCCCCCGCGATCAAACACTTATCTCCTATCTTGAGGATAGGGGATAAGTGTTTGGAACGCTGCAGATGTCCTTTAAGTAGGCTGCAGATAGGATTTTAACAGATAGAATTTAAGTAGCAGTGTTTTTAAATTAATATAGCTGCTTTGTAGAAAAGACTCATAGTACTTTTAGGCTGATTTGAAGGTATTAGAAGATAGGGGTGTCAGAGAGCGGGTCCCCTGCTTGGTATCCCTAATTTCTACAAGCTAGAATGGAAAAGTATCAGTATCAGAGTTCCAACAGACCCAGTTTATTACATTTTACACAGAAACACATTTATTTGAATGTAAGCCATGTAATACTACTATGTACCTGGAGTAGTAGCAGCTTCTCTTGGACATAACAAGCAATTCAGGAGAAAGACCCCTGTTATACAGTTTATTACCTGACCGGTTTTACAAAAAAAATGGTTGTCTTCATGAAAAGTTTTACAAAACTATAACAATAAAAATACTTTGCTACCATTGCTTATAATTATGTAAATAAAATAGCCCATTGATAAAAGCCCAGCATTTTTATGAAGGTTGGCATTTTTTACTGCTCAGTTTCCATTGATTTGCTGCAATAACATGGGAAGTATTTCTTCTTTACTGCCAACATAATAGGCTGTTCTGAGAAGAGACTAAATTCATAACTGCAAATCCTCTAGAGCTGTGGTTCTTAACCTGGGTTCGATCGAACCCCAGGGGTTCGGTGTGTCAGTCTCGGGAGTTTCGGCAGGGGAGGTCGCAACAAGACCGGCAAACTAAGCAATTGCTTGGGGCCCCGAGCAGAGCCGGTGTTTGTCCGTCCTGTAGCGACAGGGCAATTCCCCCCCATCACTGTTAACTCCCTGCGGCCCCGCGTTAAGTTTAAAAACGCAGAGGCCGCCGGGACATAGCGCACGTAGGGACGTCACTGATGTCCCGTGCATGCGCCCATAGAAACCAAGGCGCAGAGGACCGGAGGATAGAGAAGGAGGAAGACGTGCGCTGGCCAGCTTGGTAAGTGACCTGCGGCACGTCATCTTCGGTGCTCCGACCAACGGTCCCGAGACCTACTGCTATAGCCGGAGCAGTGGTCGGAACACTGAAGTGGGCAGTATACAGGCATACAGCCTCCAGCCATACACTGTATATGGCTGGAGGCTGTATGTCTGTGGGGGAACACTGCCTACATCAGTGGTCTTCAACCTTTGGACCTCCAGATGTTGCAAAACTACGACTCCCATGCTGGGAGTTGTAGTTTTGCAACATCTGGAGGTCCGCAGGTTGAAGACCACTGGCCTGCCTAATGTGTGGGGGGGAACAGTCTGCCTGCGCCTAATGTGTGGGGGGAACAGTCTGCCTGCGCCTAATGCGTAGGGGGGAACAGTCTGCCTGCGCCTAATGTGTGGGGGGAACAGTCTCCCTGCGCCTAATGTGTGGGGGGAACAGTCTCCCTGCGCCTAATGTGGGGGGGGACAGTCTCCCTGCGCCTAATGTGGGGGGGGGACAGTCTGCCTGCGCCTAATGTGTGTGGGGGGGGGGGGGAACAGTCTGCCTGCGCCTAATGTGTGTGTGGGGGAACAGTCTGCCTGCGCCTAATGTGTGTGTGTGGGGGAACAGTCTGCCTGCGCCTAATGTGTGTGTGGGGGAACAGTCTGCCTGCGCCTAATGTGTGTGTGGGGGGACAGTCTGCCTGCACCTAATGTGTGGGGGGAACAGTCTGCCTGCGCCTAATGTGTGTGTGGGGGAACAGTCTGCCTGCGCCTAATGTGTGTGTGGGGGGACAGTCTGCCTGCACCTAATGTGTGGGGGGGAACAGTCTGCCTGCGCCTAATGTGTGTGTGTGTGGGGGGGGGGGGGGGGGAACACTGCCTGCGCCTAATGTGTCTTAATGGTTTTGTTCATTTTGTGCACCTATGTATAAATAAATCTTATTTTATTTTTCCAATTAGAGGGGTTCGGTGAATGCGCATATGAAACTGGTGGGGTTCAGTACCTCCAACAAGGTTAAGAACCACTGGTCTAGAGTTTGCAATCTGTCCCATAGACCAGAAGTATACATAGAGTGAAATAATCTAAGTGCATGAAAAAAGTTATAGAGCAATGTGGATCATTGAGAAACCATTAAAGGGTCACGCCCTGCCCCCTCAATGCAAGTCTATGGGAGGGGTGTGGGTACTCCGGCCCTGTGGTCGCGAGGCTTCAGACACGGAGCGATCGTCACTTCATGCAGCTGAGGCAGGTGGGTGCTGCATGAGAGATTGCCGGGGTCCCCAGCGGCGGGATCCCCATGATCAGACATCTTATTCCCTATCCTTTGGATAGGGGATAAGATGTCTTAGGGCCGGAGTACCCCTTCAATTCCATATAAACTTCTTAATTTTCCACTTATTTTGTTTTAAATTCTCATCCTATCTAAACAGAAGACATTTTTTACTTTGTTGATTAAGGGTGTATTGACATGTACAGTATCCTGCGCATATTTAATGCACAGGATTTGAAGCTGCAGATTTTATGCTGCAGAGTCTAATGTGAACTAATTGACTGAACACAGCTTCAAATCCTGTGCACAGGATACTGTATGTGTGAATAGACATGAAAGGGTATTTCAACTTAAAACACTTATACCCTATCTACAACTTTTAGCTGCTAAAGATGCAAGACTGCTGCTGCTGGTATTAACCAATGTTTGAAAAAGGATATCGGAGATCCTGAAGGGGGGAACACAAATAAATTTCCTAGGCCATGCCATTTTTTTAGAGCACCAAGTTACTTAATTTGAACCAAAAGTTGGACATATGGATCCTTTCAGCAGAACCCAAAATGAATACAGACCATAAACTAGAAACCCTATATAGACCCAGATTGGACTTCCACTCCCTGTTTACAGACTCCAGACCAAACCCCAAAGTATCATTACAGTCCTCAGACTGGCTATACAAATACTCACTTCAGCCGTGGGTACCCAGGAGATTCACTGGCTCTTTCACAAGATCTTCCTTTTTCCATGAGTCTCCTAGATACTCCAGAAGAGTTGGCAAGTATGCTTATATTTGACAACTTTAATAACTGAGAAACCTAGAAGATACAGCAGTGGCAGCAGGTGTCATAATTAGATGTGGGAATTTAGAAGAGAAACAATCATTTTTATCAGTTTTCCTGAAAGACAACCTCTAACTGGTGCACTAAGGGATCTGCCATGGAGAAGACAAGATGGACAGAAAGGATCCAAGACAGTTCAGCAATCTGGGACTGTGTGACTGAATTCTGGACATTTGTTTGACACCTGAAATGGTGACTACTATTGCTATACCTTCCTCAATTATACCACTAGTGCATTTAGCATTCATAACCAAATGCTAATGTTAAAGGAAATCTGTCATCAGTGTCACCTGACAGTACAAATAGGTAGTGCAGGTGACACTGATGACAACCATACTTACCTGCTACTGGTCCATGCTCTGGTTCTCATTAAATCTTATGCCATATATTCCGTACCGGGCAACGTGTTTACCCAATCGAGTTAAAATCGGTGATGATGAATGAATTTCAATGTAATATCAATGGCCCTACCATCAGTACATAATCAGATACAACAATGATACTGTGGTGACTGGGGTGTTGCAGCATGTAGCAGGGTCTGGTGGTATTAACCCTGGGGGCAAGATGTTGTTAACCCCTAGTGTTCGTGATGTCAGAATGTGGTTATTCCGGTATGGTAACCGCCGTCAACCAACCCAAAACGGTTTTGTAATAAAGGAATGTCCACAGCAGGGATAATGAATAAACTGGAACTTTTACTTGAAATGCTCAGGAAACAGTCTTTACAATTATGCAGTTCCTTCAGAGGCAACCGGGACACAGGAAACCTTACAGGCTTGCTGGAACTTGTAGTTATGTAGATATTTATGCAGGCCACTGTACTACTTGTAACACTCACATTTCTGAAGACAGGACTCCGGTGTATGTGGATCCGCTGGACCTGTGTGGCAGATGACTCGAACCGTACCAGGGAGCGGAGTCTAAGGTGCCGCTGGTCTTCACCAGAGCCCGCCACAAAGCAGGATGGCCTTACAGCTGCAGGCGACACCTAGGTCGCTACCCCTGGCATGGCTCGACCACACAGGCGGCTGAGGAGATGCGAGGCACAGGAGGGATGAGGCAACTCGTAGTCTGGATAGCAGTAGGTCAGGGCAGGTGGCACAGTAGCGTAGTCAGGACATAGCAGGAGTTCAGTAGGCAGGCGGCAGAGGAGCAAGGTCAAGTCACAAGAGCAGGAGATCTGGTACACGGCAAGGCAATACAAAGGAACGCTTTCTCTAGGGCACAAGGCAACAAAGATCCGGCAGAGAACTGAGGAGGGTGGAGAAATTTATAAACAAGCCACAGGTGGTTACACTAATGAGCGTACTGGCCCTTTAACCCCTTAACGACGCAGGACGTATATTTACGTCCTGCGCCGGCTCCCGCGATATGAAGCGGGATCGCGCCGCGATCCCGCATCATATCGCGTGGGTCCCGGCGCTAATCAACGGCCGGGACCCGCGGCTAATACCACACATCGCCGATCGCGGCGATGTGCGGTATTAACCCTTTAGAAGCGGCGGTCAAAGCTGACCGCCGCTTCTAAAGTGAAAGTGAAAGTGACCCGGCTGCTCAGTCGGGCTGTTCGGGACCGCCGCGGTGAAATCGCGGCGTCCCGAACAGCTGATCGGACACCGGGAGGGCTCTTACCTGCCTCCCCGGTGTCCGATCGACGAATGACTGCTCCGTGCCTGAGATCCAGGCAGGAGCAGTCAAGCGCCGATAATGCTGATCACAGGCGTGTTAATGCACGCCAGTGATCAGCATTAGAGATCACTGTGTGCAGTGTTATAGGTCCCTATGGGACCTATAACACTGCAAAAAAAATGTAAAAAAAAAGTGTTAATAAAGGTCATTTAACCCCTTCCCTAATAAAAGTTTGAATCACCCCCCTTTTCCCATAAAAAAAATAAAACAGTGTAAAAAAAAAAAAAAATAAACATATGTGGTATCGCCGCGTGCGTAAATGTCCGAACTATAAAAATATATCATTAATTAAGCCGTACGGTCAATGGCGTACGCGCAAAAAAATTCCAAAGTCCAAAAAAGCGTATTTTGGTCACTTTTTATATCATTAAAAAATGAATAAAAAGTGATCAAAAAGTCCGATCAAAACAAAAATCATACCGATAAAAACTTCAGATCACGGCGCAAAAAATGAGTCCTCATACCACCCCATACATGGAAAAATAAAAAAGTTATAGGGGTCAGAAGATGACATTTTTAAACGTATAAATTTTCCTGCATGTAGTTATGATTTTTTCCAGAAGTGCGACAAAATCAAACCTATATAAGTAGGGTATCATTTTAACCGTATGGACCTACAGAATAATGATAAGGTGTAATTTTTACCGAAATATGCACTGCGTAGAAACGAAAGCCCCCAAAAGTTACAAAATGGCGTTTTTTTTTCGATTTTGTCGCACAATGATTTTTTTTTCCGTTTCGCCGTGCATTTTTGGGTAAAATGACTAATGTCACTGCAAAGTAGAATTGGTGACGCAAAAAATAAGCCATAATATGGATTTTTAGGTGGAAAATTGAAAGGGTTATGATTTTTAAAAGGTAAGGAGGAAAAAACGAAAGTGCAAAAACGGAAAAACCCTGAGTCCTTAAGGGGTTAAATCTTAAAGCTCCGGTGCGTGCACGCCCTAAGGTACGGGGACACGCGCGCCGGAGCAGAGAGGTGGAGGCAGAGGCAGGAGAAACACCCGGAGAGTGACGGACCGGGGCTCGCATGCGGGCGCGTCCCGCGATGCGAGTCCCAGCCCTGTCGGCAGCAGAAGGTAAGGGGACATGCGCTCACGGCCAGCGTGTGAGGCCGGAGCACATAGTGTAACTTTTAAAAGAGAGAAAACTCCTGAGAAGGTCACGGTCCAGGATATTCTCCTCAGGTTCCCAAGATCTCTCCTCAGGACCGTAACCCTCCCAGTCGAGCAAAAAAAATAGTTTACCTCTTACAGTTTTTGCAGCAAGAATCTGTTTAACTTTGTAGACGTCAGATGAGCTGGAGACAGGTGTTGGGACAGGATTCTTCTGAGAGAACCGGTTTACGACAAGAGGCTTGAGGAGAGAGACGTGGAAGGAATTGGGAATATGTAACGTAGAAGGTAGACTGAGTTTGTAGGAGACTGGATTGATCCTTTGTAGAATCTGGAAGGGACCAATGTAGAGGGGACCGAGCTTGTAACGGGATCTTGAAGCTGATGTATTTGAATGAAAGCCACACCATGTCACCAGGAGAGAAGGACGGAGGAGGTCTTCTACTTTTGTCCGCTTGCGCCTTCATGCGTGAAGAAGCTTGGGACAACGACTGTCGGGTCTGTTGCCAGATGGTGGAGAAGTCACAGACCAGCTCATCAACAGCAGGCACACCGGAGGAAACTGGGAGAGGAAGAGGAGGACGGAGATGGAGTACGTAGACAACAAAAAAGGGAGACGACCTCGTGGACTCGGAATCCTTAAGATTATATGAGAATTCAGCCCAGGGGAGAAGGTCGACACAATCATCTTGGCAAGCTGAAACAAAATGCCGAAGATAAGTCTCAAGGATTTGATTAACCCTCTCCACCTGACCGTTGGACTGAGGGTGGTAGGCCGAGGATAAGTCCAGATTGATGTCCAGACGGTTACAAAGGGCTCGCCAAAACCTAAAGAAAGACCATGTGGAAGACCGTGTAAACGAAAGACATGCAACAAGAAGTATTACGCCAGCTGCGGAGCAGAAGGAAGACCTGGTAGAGGAATGAAATGAGCCATCTTGGAAAACTGATCTACCATGACCCAGATGACAGTGTTATTATGAGAAGATGGCAAATCGGTGATGAAATCCAGGTCCTGTGAAGTCCTGCAGGTCTTTGCCGAGGAGTTTTGTTACGGACACAAGTTACACAGGACCGAACAAAATCAGAAACATGACGTTCAAGATGGGGCCACCAGTAGTGCCGGGAAATAAGAAGTAGGGTCTTGCGTATTCCAGGATGTCCTGCTGTCAAGGAAGAATGACCCCATTTCAGTACCTTGCATCTCAATCTGGTGGGCACAAAGGTTTTTCCCGGAGGAACTTGCTGAATCTCGGCAGGAGCGGCAGGAATCAAATGGTCAAGAGGAATAATATGCCTAGGCGTGGAGTCCAAACCAATGACGTCAGAGGACCTGGAGAGAGCATCAGCCCTGATGTTCTTGTCTGCTGGACGGAAGTGAATGAAGAAGTTGAACCTGGAAAAGAACAGTGACCATCTTGCCTGGCGGGGGTTCAAACGCTGAGCAGACTGAAGGTATAGAAGATTCTTATGATTGGAGTAGATGCTGACCGGATGAGAAGAACCTTCCAAAAAATGTTGCCATTCCTCCAAAGCTAGCTTGATAGCAAGGAGTTCACGATCTCCAATGGAGTAATTCCTCTCAGCAGGAGAGAAAGTCTTGGAGAAGAACCCACAAGTTACACTCTTGCCCTTGGCGTTTTTCTGAGTGAGAACGGCACCCGCTCCAATAGATAAGGCATCAACCTTCAAAGCAAAGGGCCTCTCTGGATCAAGTCTTGTAAGCACGGGAGCAGAGGCAAACGCAGACTTTAAAGGGGGGAAGGCCTCTTCAGCCTCTCGAGGCCAAGATTTAGGATTAGATGCCTTTTTAGTGAGAGCCAAAATAGGAGCAACCAAGGATGAAAAATGTGGGATAAACTAACAATAATAGTTAGCGAATCCCAGAAAGCGTTGAATCACACGTAGGCCAGAGGGACGAGGCCAAACCAATACTGCAGACAACTTCTAGATCTAGATCCATCTGCAGGCCCTGATGAGAGACAATGTAGCCAAGAAACGGAAGACTAGATTTCTCGAACAGGCATTTCTCCAGTTTGGCGTAGAGATGATTCTTCCGTAGTCGCTGAAGAACCAGACAAACATGAGTACGATGCTCCTCTAAGTTGGAAGAGAAGATCAGGAAGTCACTAGGTATACGACAACACAGGTGTAGAGAAGATCACGGAAGATATCGTTGACGAACTCCTGGAAAACGGCTGGAGCATTGCAGAGACCAAAAGGCATTACAAGATACTCAAAATGTCCATCACGAGTATTGAAGGCCATTTTCCATTCATCTCCCTTGAGGATATGAATGAGGTTATACGCACCGCGTAAGTCCAACTTGGAGAAGACCTTGGCACCACGTAGGCGGTCAAAAAGTTCTGAGATAAGAGGTAGAGGGTAACGGTTCTTGACCGTGATTTTGTTAAATCCCCCTGTAGTCAATGCATGGACGGAGTGAGCCATCCTTCTTCCCTACAAAGAAGAAATCTGCTCCAGCAGGAGAAGAGGACTTACGGATAAAACCCTTTTGGAGATTGTCCTGGATTTACTCAGCCATGGCTTTGGTCTCAGGAACTGAAAGAGGGTATATCCTCCTATGAGGAGGAGTGGTACCAGGCAGAAGATCAATAGGGCAGTCATAAGGACTATGTGGAGGCAGAGATTAAGCCTGTTTCTTGCAGAAGACGTCCGAGAAATCTTGGTAAGGACAGGCGGCAGGCGAGGTAAAGGTGGAAGACGAGAAACAACTTTACGCAGAACAGGTTGGAGGCAAAAATTTTGACAGGATTGTCCCGAGCGAATTATGTCTCCAGTTCCCCAATCCAGTTGCAGGGAATGGCGTTGCAGCCAAGGAAGATCAAGAAGAATCTCAGAAGTACAGTGTGGCAGAACATAGAATTCAATCTTTTCTTTATGCGATACTCCCACTTGCATGACGAGAGATTCAGTACGGAAGTGAACCTTACAGTCCAGATTTTGTCCATTAACAGAGGAGATGAACATGGGCTTGGCAAGCCGAGTAAGGGGAAGATAAAACTTGTGGACTAAAGCCGCACAATAAAGTCACCTGCTGATCCGGAATCCAAAAATGCTGTAGCGCTGAAGGAAGACTTGGCTGAAGCGAAGACTTGTACAGGAATAGTTAATCGTGGAGAGGTAGTATTCACACCCAGGGACGCCTCTCCCACGTACCCTAGGTGCGGACGAACTGTACAGTCCTTGAGAAAGTGCTCCGGACTAGCACAGTACAAACACAAATTCTCATTGTGTCGTCGATACCTCTCCTGTTGCGTAAGACGAGAACGATCTCCTTGTATAACCTCTTCGGCAAGAGGCGCAAGAGATAGAAGGGGTGGACATTGGAACACAGGTGTCAGGCAGACAGATTCCCTCTCAAAGCGCAATTCCTCCTGTCTTTCGGCAAAACGCACATCAATGCGTATGGTCAAGTGGATAAGTTCAGTCAAAGAAGATGGAGGATCTCGTGTGGCACACAAGGCCTCTTCATTCCAGGCAAGTTCAGAGGCTAGAATGCGGAATTGAACCGCGTAGTTATTAACGGTAGAATTCCCTTGACAGAGGTTCCGCAATGCTGTCTCAACTGAAGAGGCACATGTGGGTTCCTCAAAGACACTGCGAAATTCTGCCAAGAATGCCGACAAATTGGAGGATACTGGATCACCACGGTTCCAAAGGGGTGTAGCCCAAGCCAGGGCTTTTCCGGAAAGTAGACTAATGACAAAGGCCACCTTACTAAGTTCCGTTGGAAACAGTTCAGACATGAGCTCCAGATGCATGGAGCACTGTGTAACAAAGCCTCTGCATGACTTGGAATCCCCATCATACTTGGAAGGCAAAGGTAGGTGCAGCTGGGAGCCAAGAGACACTGCATGAGCTGGAGGTAGGAGTGGGCCAGATTGTGGTACCTGCTGCTGTTGCAAGGCCAAAAGCTGTTGCATCATGGCTGCAAGTTGAGAAAATTGCTGTGCCTGTCGGGCCAACTGCTGTGACTGACGTATCACAATGGAGGAAAGATCCGCAACTTCAGGCAGGGGTACCTCAGCGGGATCCATGGCCGGATCTTACTGTAACACTCATGTTTTTGAAGACTGGACTCCGGTGTATGTGGATCCGCTAGACCTGTGTGGCAGATGACTCGGACATACCAGGGAGCGGAGTCTAAGGTGCCGCTGGTCTTCACCAGAGCCTGCCGCAAAGCAGGATGGGCTTGCAGCCGCAGGCGACACCCAGGTCACTACTCCTGGCACGGCTCGACCACACAGGCGGCTGAGGAGATGCAAAGCACAGGAGGGATGAGACAACTCATAGTCTGGATAGCAGTAGGTCAGGGTAGGCGGCACAGTAGCGTAGTCAGGATGTAGCACGAGTTCAGTAGGCAGGCAGCAGAGTCCCAGCCCCGTTGGCAGCAGAAGGTAAGGGGGCCATGCACTCGCGGCCAGCGTGAGAGGCCGGAGCGCATAGTGTAACACTACTAATATATTCTTTAGCTGAATAGCAGTCACTAGATTTGTAGGGAGCTTGGTAACTCCCGTTTTGAAGTGGCTGCAGGTTCTTTAGGCTTTGGCCTAGATGAGATGAATTTGCAGTAAACAGGAGATTATGCTTTCTTGAATGCCAGGAACTAAGAGTGCAAGAACAAGAGACCTAACTGAGAGACTACAGCCCCTTATATACTAGGGGCTGGACTAAAGCCCATTGGTTGCTAAGCCTGTGGGTTCTGTACCCAAGGAACTCTGGGTATGTCACAGGACAGTGGTTCACATGACTAACACTTTTATACATTTGTAAAAACTTTATACATATTGACAATGCATACACAATATATACAATTTAAATAAAACAATAAGAAAGTGAGCAAGGGGGGGAAATCCTGCAGGAGAGCCCTATGGACTCAAGGGACTCTTGCTGAGGGGACTTAAAGGGGTAGTCCAGTGGTGAAAAACTTATCCCCTATCCTAAGGATAGGGGATAAGTTTGAGATCGCGGGGGGTCCGACCGCTGGGGCCCCCTGCGATCTCTCTGTACGGGCCCCGGCTCTCCGCCGAGATAGCGGGTGTCGACCCCCGCACGAAGCGGCGGCCGACACGCCCCCTCAATACATCTCTATGGCAGAGCCGGAGATTGCCGAAGGCAGCGCTTCGGCTCTGCCATAGAGTTGTATTGAGGGGGCGTGTCGGCCGCCGCCTCGTGCGGAGGTCGACACGCCCCCTTCCCGCCGGCTGTCGGGGCTCCATACAGGAGATCTCGGGGGGCCCCAACGGTCGGACCCCCCGCGATCTGCAACTTATCCCCTATCCTTAGGATAGGGGATAAGTTGCTCACCACTGAATCACCACTGGACTACTCCTTTAAGGATGGTACAGGTGGGACACCCCAAACTCCCTTACTTAAAGGAGATCTATAGTGCAAAATAACTTATCCCCCAGCACTCGGACCCCCCGCGATCTATAACTTATCCCCTATCCTTTGGATAGGGGATAAGTTATTTTGTGCTGGAGTACTCCTTTAATATGAGTCGCCATCGATGTCTGTCCCCTTAGGGAGAGGAGCAAAGTAGCCAATGGCCGGATGCAGTCCTGAAGTGTGAATTTAATCACAATGTCCCATTTTAGGCTGAAGAACAGTAGAATAATAATGAAAAATATAGAGTCTCTGCATTTGAGAATGTCCATACATGCTCTGTAACTTTTGCAAACAGGATGGAACAGGATGATAAGGAATAGACCTTTTTCTTAATACTCACTAAATATTAACATTCCTCAATAACATGACTATTTTGTTATGCTTTATCTCAATACCTTTTTCTTTAGTATAGGCATATTTATTTTATTTTATTTGATTATGCATCTCTAATGACTATGCATGAATTATGAATAGCTATCACATCTGACTATAGCTAACAATCTTACTGACATTGTACTATGACTGATATTTGACATTTGACTATCAATGACATTTGACTGCTATATATGGTATGTATAATGACTACAACGCTACTACATACTTGGCATTATCTCACTGTTACTTTTTTTTTCTTTTCATTGATATACAGTTAATATTATACCACTCATTATTTCCTTTGTTATACACTGGTTGCGGATTGGGTTGCCGGAGGCTTTCTGCCCAATGCCTTAGCTGCTAGGGTCTATCGGTACTACACACTTACCCCTAGAACTCTTTTTTTAGATAACATTTACACATACTGTTACCTTTACTGAATACGTGCATTTTTAGTTAGCTACAGGAATACTTTCTGGCCACAAAAGCATCCTGAACACGTGGAGACAAAAAGAACACATTAGTACATGACATTTTGTGCATAACAGTGGTATGGACTGGTATAGAACAGGTTACAGTCCCTAATACACATTGACTTGTGTTCTGGTGAGACAGATATATGAATTTAGTGAATTATGTGTACTAGACTTTGTAGATGTACACTACTTGGATTTTGTATGTACTGAATTTTATGTGTATTGAATTTTAAGTACATGTATGAAGTCAGTCTTGATATCTAACTGGTATTTGGCATTAGTGGGAAGGTAGCTTTTCTTGTTTCTCCCAGTGGAGCTGGGACAGCACCTAAGTAGAAACATTATAACACCTTTTATATAATTTTATACTTCTGTGCAGGAATTTTATACTTCTGTACAGGAATTTTACATTTTTACATTTTGGTAAACATAACGACACAAAAGCTACATACCAACAGCAGAACAATTGAGACAGTCAGGTTACATTTACCTGATAGTTGAGTGCAAGGGTGCACAAAATATATTACTATTATCACATTTACAATAACGTGCATGTAAGGCGCTACAGTCCACCTACATTATGGAGTCTTTGGTTAGGAACACAGCTATAGCTGGGCATAAAACTTAATAGGATCTCCTCAAGCAAGCAGTCTCTTGGCCGGAGCCGGGCACAAACTTACGACAGCGGTTGCGTTGCAAAACAGTGGAACTTCTTGGCATAGTCCTGCCAGGCGCTTGGCTTGAACTGTTGCAGAAACTGATGAACCTAAAACAATAAAGAAGGTACTAATGTACCACACAGTTAGTAGAATGCCAACAGTATTTTAAGAAGTTGGATCTTCTTGCTTCCCAACCTCGCCTGTCGGTGTGCTTCCTACTTTCAGACATATATCTGGGAGCACGCGGTTGGGTTTCCCTCATTGGGTTGACAGTAGTGTTCCAGGCTACATGGGTTAGCCGGGACTGTGCCATGGTCAGATTTACATTGACCACAACATTAACTTCAGCAGCTGAGGCCACTGGTACAACTGTAGGTGCCAGCTGGTTCGGCCACACCTCCTTAGGTGGAGTAGGAAGCGGCACATCGGTCGGTGTCTGCTGATTAGGCCACACCTCCGGGACTGGAGTAGGCCTAGGCACATACATTGGTGCCCGTTGGTCAGGCCTCACCTCCTCAGAAGGAGTAGGCCTGGGCACGTTTTCTGTTAGAGAAGACGCTGAACTGGATCTCTTCATGAATTTAGGTGCCATGATGGGCACCTTGTACTTGAACATTTTTTCTTTAAAGGCAGTCTCTGACAACCTCATAGGCCGAATTCCATGGGGATCTGCGTCCCAGTCGTCTGATGGAAAGTATGTGAAGGGTATTCGAGTGGGATTTTTGGGCCTGGTTATGGTTGCTGCCTATTAACCTGCAGACTTTTCACTGGGGTGTATTCCACTCCCCTCGCTCTAAGGAGTGATACTTAGTAGGTATGTAGTCCCGCTGAACTGCCCTTCTGTTGACTAGTATGGTCCCTCCATGCCGGCAGTCCTGGAGGGTACCAAAGCCCCATGCTTTGTCAAATTTAACAACGATAGCGCATCGGCGCTCTAAGGGTGGCTCACCCTCTCATGCATAGTTCAGCCTGCGTATATATAGGGCCTCCAATTTTTTGGTATCTTGCTGCTGCTCTACTTGAACTTCATAGGGCAACCGTTTAGGACCATATCTTTCTCTGTGTTGGGCTTTTAGCTTCTCAATAATGCCGGCTATTTCAGCCTCTCTGCCGGCTCTCCCAGCTTGTACTGTGGGGACCGATGTATGGGACTTCCCTGGCAGGGGAAGGACATGATCCCACATGCACTGGATGAGTGCAGGCTTGTCGCCGAACACCCATTGAGGAAGAGGGGGTGACTGCTGGTGTGGAACAGACTTTTGCACTGTGGGTTCCTTGTCGGGGCTGGAGGAGGAAGAAGGCGTAGAAAATGTGGCTTCGGCCGGCGTACTTACATCCGACTCCACTCCTTAGTTGCGATCTCCACCCAGGATCCCCAGGATCTGTGGTGAGGGGACAATCTCACCGGCGATGCTGTCGCTGAAGTCCCTGGTGATTCCCCTTTTGGGGTGGCTGGCCACTTGTTGTCCTCTGGAAGCGGGGGCAGGTCGCAGGCCTCCTTGGCCCCAAGGGACAACTGCTGCAAGCGGTCAGCTAATTCGTGGAAAAGTTGTGCTGCGGCAACTTTCCGCTGTTACGGCGCCATCTTGCTGCTTTCCTCACATGCTCCGATGGGTTCCGCCATCCCCGTACACCTTGCTGCCATCTCCGGACTATAGAGGTCTGGCTGCGTGGCTTCTTTTAAATGAGGCTTCAACAAAATGGCCGCCAGCCGGAAGGACGTCATCGTTGCAGCCCTGACTTCCTGTCCCCCGGCAAACACAAGCAGACAACAGTTCCACTTCGGCATTGAAACAGCTACATGATCTCCACGCCCAGGGGCAGGACACAGACCAGCGTGGGACATTTTGGTGTGCTTCTTGGGTTCTTCTTTAACCCCTTCAGGAACTTTTTGTAGAGGAGCACGTAACATGGCTTCGTTCCTGATTTTACACATGGTCACAATACAATATTCTTCATCTCCCCCCTTGCTTTTTCTAGCGCCCCGGCAAAGCACAATTTCAGCAACAATGTCCTGTACACTTTTGTGCTGTTAACCCCTTAGTGTTCGTGACCTCAGGATGTGGTTATTCCGGTATGGTAACCACCATCAACCAACCCAAAACGGTTTTGTAATAAAGGAATGTCCACGGCAGGGATTATGAATAAACTGGAACTTTTACTTGAAATGCTCAGGAAACAGTCTTTACAATTATGCAGTTCCTTCACAGGCAACCGGGACACAGGATACCTCGCAGGCTTGCTGGGACTTGTAGTTATGTAGATATTTATGCAGGCCACTGTACTACTAATATATTCTTTAGCTGAATAGTAGTCACTAGATTTGTAGGGAGCTTGGTAACTCCCGTTTTGAAGTGGCTGCAGGTTCTTTAGGCTTTGGCCTAGATGAGATGAATTTGCAGTAAACAGGAGTTTATGCTTTCTTGAATGCCAGGAACTAAGAGTGCAAGAACAAGAGACCTAACTGAGAGACTACAGCCCCTTATATACTAGGGGCTGGACTAAAGCCCATTGGTTGCTAAGCCTGTGGGTTCTGTACCCAAGGAACTCTGGGTATGTCACAGGATAGTGGTTCACATGACTAACACTTTTATACATTTGTACAAACTTTATACATATTGACAATACATACACAATATATACTATACAATGCATTTAAATTGAACAATAAGAAGGTGAGCAAGGGGGGGGGGGACCCTGCAGGAGAGCCCTATGGACTCAAAGGACTCTTGCTGAGGGGACTTAAGGATGGTACAGAACTAGGTCACCTACCGGGACACCACAATACAGCGAAATAAGGAAAATTCAACTGTTTACAATTTTAAATATTCGGCTGTTTTAATCTTTAGGTGGCTTCCTTCAGACATAAATTTTTTCTTTTTTCTTTTAATCATCTTAGTATCATGATTGTTTGTTAAATTTTTTATATGTGCTGAGAGAGTTGTTTCAGCTATTAGTGTTAACGAGCCATGAATAACCACACATCTAGGGAAGTGCAATCTTCTCCAAGCACTTTTTAGAGAGACGTGCATGAGATGAAGACTGGCAAAGCAAATAATGCTATATTGCTAGGTAACAAAATCCCAGCACCTGCCTAGTCAGGCAGATCTGTTGATTATTGCCTGATCTCTACAGACATTTCTTAATTTAATCGCTGCAGGGATGAATTCAAACAGGATGTTCACAAACATTTCCTATGGATAGTTAAAATGTCCATTAAATGCGGCAAAACAGATGACTTAAGGCAGATGTAATGTCACCAACCAGAAATTGTTAGTGCACCTGGATAGATTAAATGGTGGGTTATGGGACTGAATACATAAAAAAAGCAATGATGGTTGTTATTCTTTGATGTTGCTAATGAGGTAATGTTACAAAACCATAGCAACTGATCCCACTCTCAAAAAAAGGTATAGTCTGTATGTGTATGTAAAATGGATGGGCACAAAGGTCAGTGGTAGCCCGGTGCAAGAGAATCTAATGGGCCCCTTGCTTTCATATTTCACTAGGAGATCAGGACCAGGAGATCACGTGAATCTCCTGGTGGGCCCCTGTTTTAAAGGGGTACTCCCGGGGAAAACTTTTTTTTTTTAAACAACTGGTGCCAGAAAGTTATACAGATTTGTAAATTGCTTCTAATAAAAAATCTTAATCCTTCCAGTACTTTTTAGGGGCTGTATACTAAAGAGAAATCCAAAAAAGAAATGCATTTCCTCTGATGTCCTGACCACATTGCTCTCTGCTGACCTCTGTTGTCCATTTTAGGAACTGTCCAGAGCAGCATATGTTTGCTATGGGGATTTTCTCCTGCTCTGGACAGTTCCTAAAATGGACAGCAGAGGTCAGCAGAGAGTACTGTAGGGATTCTGTAGGGATTGTCAGACGAAAGCAGCATCAGAGCCTAACCATCTTTGATATAAACCCATATCAAAATTTGTCAAATTACTGCAACCATAAAAAGAACTGTAAGATTGTAAAAAAAAAAGTCTCATCAGCTTTTCCTCTCCAGGACCTAGAGGGCTCCTCACGGCTGTATATTCATATATTTATAGAGAGGCAAGCATTAATTCTAGGGGAGAATAACTCCAATGATAAAGCACCTGATGGAGCCAGTACAGCAGTACATGGAGGCATAGTGGCTGTGCCTCCACCATTTGCATGGGGCCTTAGTATAGTGAACCTTGTACAATAAATAGATACAGAAATTAGATTTGAGTTAATTTAGTTACAGAAAAATGTCACTCTGTATAGCACTTTTCATTTTTTTTTTTTTTATTCTTTTTATTGGGATTTTTCAAACAATTTGATAAATAGAAAAATGTGTGAGAACAGGCAAATAAAAGCATATCTAATTGGTCTGTAAATTAAATACAAGAAAGGTACACAATAAAGAGAACTGGTCAAAAGCATGTCACATATACAGTATGAGGATATAGTCAAGAGTAAAACAGAAAATAAAACATAAGAATGGACAGAAAAGGGGGATTAAAGGACATCTGCAGCGCCGAACAAGTTAAGCTCAAATGTCATTAAATTAGAAGTTATACATATTACTAATTGGTTTCCATTACCTTGATTGCCCTGTTTTGCCGATATTCCACCACCAGAAGTCGCTCCCTGGTCCTCTAATGCGCGTAGCGTTGACCTATTATTCCTTATTGGGCCGCCATCTTGGTCGATGCTACGTCACTATTACCCTATAATGTGCTGCACTCCACCGGCTGCTCATTGCGCCAGCCCCTCTCCTCCCATCTCATATCTATTCATAAGCTCCTTGCCTGGGCACACAGTAGGGGCGTTTCAGGGCCACAGTCTATCTGTATAGGCTGCGAGAACCTGCACACAGTAAACCCCTTCTATGCTGCGCTGTCAAATAATGGACTGACTGCGCACTGTACCCCAGACCTGACACATCCCGAGAGGTGCAGGGATCCCTACTCAGCATCGGGTACTGACCTGTGCTGGGGGGGGGGGGGGTGTTGCAGCGAGGCACGGGAAATGTAGGCTCTATGACAGTATTTCCCAACCTTTTTCGGGTCGGGGCAAACCTCGGAAAACTTTTTTTTCTGCGGGGCACCCCTGCGCAATGCACTTTATCTATTTATCAGTGGGTATGTAGTTTAAAGTGCTGCTTTATACAGCAGCTCACAAATGACATCTTCTCTAATGTGCATCGTTGCTTTCTCTTCTCCATCTGGTCCAGGCCATCATCACGATTTCTTCCACACACAATTCTTTACCGTTAAACCTGCAAAACAAACCTATTTGGTTCCACACTCTTTTTTTTTTACATGGGTGACAGATGGGTGTAAAAGAGTGTACATGGGTGACAGAGGGATGTAGAGGAGTGTACATGGGTGACAGAGGGATGTAGAGGAGTGTACATGGGTGACAGAGGGGTGTAAAGGAGTGTACATGGGTGACAGAGGGGTGTAGAAAAGTGTACATGGGTGACAGATGGGTGTAGAGGAGTGTAAATGGGTGACAGGTGGATGTACATGAGTGACAGAGGGGTATAAAGGAGTGTACATGGGTGACAGAGGGGTGTAGAGGAGTGTACAGAGGAGTGTAGGGAGGTGTAAAAAGGGTGACAGATGGGTGTAGAAGAGTGAACATGGGTGACGGGGACATAGGGGGTGACAGAGGGGTGAATAGGGGGTGGACATGGGTGACAAGGCTGTGGTCAGAGGGGTGAACATGGGTGACAGGGATGGACAGGGGTGACAGAGGGTTGGATGGGGGGGTGGACATGAATGACAGGAGAGTGAACATGGGAGATGGGGTCAGAGGGGTGGACAAGGGTGACAAGGGGGCAAAAGAGGGACAGGAGTGACAGAGAGGGGCGGACTGGGGTGACAAAGGGACAGATGGGTGAACAGGAGGGTGGACATGGGTGACAGGGTAGACTACGGAGGTAGATGGGGGGGTAAACATGAGTGATAGGGATGGACAGGGGAGTGGACAAGGCGGACATGGATGACAGGAGGGTGGACATGGGTGAGAGGGGGGTAGACATGGGTGACGGGGATGATAGGAGGGTGGACATGTGTGAGGGGGGGTGGACATGATTGACAGGGGGTGTCATGGGTCACAGCACGTGTGGACACGGGTGACAGGAATGGACAAGGAGGTGGACAAGACGGACATGGATGACAGGTGGGTGGACATGAGTGACGGGGGGGGGGGGGGTAGAGGGTGGACCTGGGTGACGGTGGTGGTGGTGGGGTTTGGACAGGGTTGAAAAGGGGTAACAGAGGGGTGGAAAGGGTACGGTACCTTAAGCAAGCTGGCCCGCGCAGCTTCAAGTTCCATGGCAGGCACGGAAGTCCGGCGCAGATGCAGCTCGTTCCGCCTCAGGGCACTATTTTCGGCTCACTGCGCCTTAAGGGAGAGGGGGACGCAGGGGGAAGCTGTGTCCACGCAGGTCTGCGCCATCAGTCATAAGCGCGCAGGCCAGGGCGGGACATTTAAAAAATAAATAACGGCAAAATCCTGCGGCACCAAGGGCAGTGCCGCGGCACCGCGGTTGGGAATCACTGCTCTATGACATGGCTGCTTACTGCTTTGGGTGGCAACTACCAGAGAACGGCTGGACCAATTTGGACAAATCAGGTATCGTTGGAAAGGCCTTTCAAAGAGCTATCAGAGCACTACAGATGTCCTTTAAAGAGTACCTATCGTCAACTAAACTGTTCCTAATACCCCCCCCCCCATCTAACACTTACTAATGCTATCCCTACCTTTATTTCTACTTAAAGGGGTACTCCGCCCCAAGACATCTTATCCCCTATCCAAAGGATAGGGGATAAGATGTCAGATCGCCGCAGTCCCGCTGCTGGGGAGCCCCGTGATCCCCGCTTCGGCACCCCGCTATCATTACAGCTCAGAGCGAGTTTGCTCTGTGTGTAATGACGGGCGATACAGGGGACGGAGCCGCGTGACGTCATGGCTCCACCCCTCGTGACAACACGGCCCGTCCCCTTAATGCAAGTCTATGGCAGGGGGCGTGACGACCGCCGCGCCCCCTCTCATAGACTTGTATTGAAATGGGCGGGCCGTGATGTCACGAGGGGCAGAGCCATGATGTAACGATGCTCCGGCCCCTGTATTGCGCGTCATTACGTGCGCGTCATCCCGGGGCTCCCCAGCAGTGGGACCGCGGCGATCTGACATCTTATCCCCTATCCTTTGGATAGGGGATAAGATGTCTAGGGGCGGAGTACCCCTTTAAAAATTATTATAAATACCTTTTTCTCCCTCAATTAAGGCTGCTCGTTTCTTCTGCTGTGTGCGAGGGAGAAAGGGGGGAGTAGCCCGGCAGGCGCACCATCATCTGCAGCCTGGCCGGGCTCACTTCCACCCCGCTCACTACAAGACCTCGCTTGGCCAAGGCAGACTTGGTATTTACTATTAGCAGAGCAGTGTTCCACTGACTCAGAGCGCGTCCTGCTAAAGCACGAGCACAGCGCTTGCTCCCACCTGTCTGACAGGCGGGGAGCTGCACTGAGCTTGTACATGTCATGGCTGCAGTGTGATTTTGGACTCTTGCCATGAGTCCAAAATCAATAGAAATGCTTGCGGCCAGGACATGAAAGGAGGCAAACATTTTTATAAAAAGCAATTAGAAAGTTATTCAGTAGGAATTTAACTTTAATACATAAAAAGTTTTTTGGATGAGAGGTACTCTTTAAAAGGTCAGACAGATCCGTCAAGACGTTAGACCTTTAGAAGTGACTGAAAGTGATCAGAAGGGAACGTCCATTTTACAACTAATAACACAATGTGGATCATTTTTGGAATGGATCTCAGTAGGTTATCCTGTGGGTGAATAAAATAAATAGGAAGCCATGCAATTCCTTCATGAGATAAGTCACAACCTGAGGACAGACATGTCAGACGGGAGTGCTTCGGCATTCACAACTCTAAGGCGACCAGTGCAAAAAGAACAAAATTGAGAGTCACCCAGCCCAAACATAGACTTTATTTCAGTGGCAGTCAACACGCATCCATCAGTAGAATTTCTAAGGTCACCAGCAATCCATATACCATGTCTTGCCAGACTCGATCGTCATTTTTTCCAGGGTAGAGACAATGGCGACTGTCATTTAGACAGGAGAAATGGGAGCCCAAAAGCTTTTAAAGTTCTTTCCACGTCACTACTGTATCCCTAATTACTGCTGAGCATTTAATACTAGCCGGCAGAGTAGCTACAGATGCATGTAAGCAAGACCCTATGAAGCTGTAAGTTCCGTTACAAGAGAAGAATTAGAGAAGTAGTAATGCCTTAGACAATATAAATTGTAACCCTCAATGTTCAGGAAATTGAGCTCTCCATTAGGTATAATTAAAGGGGTACTCCGCCCCTAGACATCATATGCCCTATCCAAAGGATAGAGGATAAGATGTCTGATTGTGGGGGTCCCGCTAGTAAGGACCCATGCGATCTCCGTGCTACACCTGATGTACATTTAGAGCATCGGGTCCAGCACCAGAGACTCGTGACGTCATGGCCACACTCCGTTCGTGACATCACAGCAACGCCCCCTTAATGCAAGTCTATGGGAGGTGGCATGACCATTGAGGGAGCATGGCATTGACCTCACAAGCTGGGCATTACCGTAACGTCACAAGCCTCTGCCCCGCATCGCCAGTCATCTGGCATGGAGCGAAGTTCGCTTATTGCACTGGATGTCTGGGGTGCCGCAGCAGAGATCGTGGGAGTCCCCGGTGGTGGGACCCCCATGAACAGACATCTTATCCCCTATTCTTTGGATAGGGGATAAGATGTCTAGGGGCAGAGTACCCCTTTAAGGTAAGCTTATGTAAAGAAATTGTGTTATTTTTTTCCCCAGCCTGAATAAATTTACTAAACACCAAATTCAACTGGGTGACATCCCTGTGCTTCAGTAGTAGGGGTATATTCTGTAGGGGATAGAAGAGTCAGGGGAAAAGTGAGCATTTTTATCAAATTACATTTCTTTGTCTGTTAAAGGGGTACTCCACTGGAAAACTTTTTTTTTTTTTTAAATCAACTGGTGCCAGAAAGTTAAACAGATTTGTATATTACTTCTATTAAAAAATCTTAATCCTTCCAGTACTTCAGCTGCTGTTATGATCCACATGAAGTTATTTTCTTTTTTAATTTCCTTTCTGCATGACCACAGTGCTCTCTGCTGACACCTCTGTTCATTTTAGGAACTGTCCAGAGCAGGATAGATTTTCTATTGTGATTTGTTCCTACTCTGGACAGTTTCTAAAATGGACGGAGGTGTCAGCAGAGAGCACTGTGGTCAGGCAGAAAGGAAATTCAAAAAGAAAAGAACTTCCTGTGGATCATAACAGCAGCTGGTAAGTACTGGAAGGATTAAGATTGTTTTAATAGAAGTAATTTACAAATCAGTTTAACTTTCTGGCACCAGTTGATTTCATTCCTCCTTGTTGGTCTAAATAAAGAAAGCTGCTTTTATTATGCTTTTGAATGCTTGAATTTGTTACTGTGTATCACTGACTGGCTGATGACCCATAGCTGCCCAAGCACCAGAAAAGATAAAAGAGACCATGGAGAAGCTCACCATTCTTGTTTGCAAGTTTCTGCAAAACTAAAGGTATGGCTAATTTTATCTCCCAAAGACCTATGTGCTCGGATCTGCAGCTCTGTAGCTTGTATGGACCTGACAGATTTCCTTGAACTACAGACAAGATTTACTTAATCTATGTTAATATATAAAAAATGTTTGCCCCTCCTCTCCTTTCTTTTTAAGTTTTAGTTTTAATAAATGAAATAAAAAGGTTGTTACAAAATATTTTTTGCTTTACAGACCCATACTTAAAGGGATATCCCCATTTCAAGGATCTACTTAACCTTGTAGCGCATGTAAAATACATATTTTTGCAAATAGTTATAATTACTTTGCATCCTGTTAACCTCTTAAGGACACAAGGCGTACCTGCTAATGAAAGCCGGGACCCTGGGCTAATAGCTATTAACCCTTTAGACGCGGCATTCAAAGTTGATCGCCGCATCTAAAATGAAAGTAAAAGCTTCCCGGCAGCTGAGTTGGGCTGATCGGGACCATCGCGGTGAAATCGCGATGTCCCGATCAGCTAGAACACAAGCGGAGGTCCCCTTACCTTACTCTGTCACGTCTGATTGAAGATTGATTGCTCCAAGCCTGAAATCCAGGCTTGAGCAATCAACCGCCGATAACACTGATCTTTGCCGTGTCAATGAACGGCAATGATCTGTGTAGCAGATCAGTGTGTGAAGTGTAATAGCCACTAGGGGGGTATAACACTGCAAAAAAAAAAAAAAGTGTGACATTTTTTTTTTATACAAACTTCAGATCACAGCGCATACCGGCCCATACGCGGTAAAATAAAAAAGTTATAGGGGTCAAAAGATGACAATTTTAAACGTATACATTTTCCTGCATGTAGTTATGATTTTTTTTTTTAGAAGTACGACAAAATCAAACCTATATAAGTAGGGTATCATTTTAACCATATGGACCTACAGAATAAAGATAAGATGTAATTTTTACCGAAAAATGCACTGCGTAGAAACGGAAGCCCCCAAAATTTACAAAAGGGCTTTTTTTCTTCAGTTTTGTCGCACAATTAATTTTTTTTCCCACTTCACAGTGGATATTTTGGTAAAATGACTGTCACTGCAAAGAAGAATTGGTGGTGCAAAAAATATGCCATAATATGGAATTTTAGGTGCAAAATTGAACGCTATGATTTTTAGAAGTTGATGAGCAAAAAATGAAAATGCAAAAACTGAAAAACCCTGCGTCCTTAAGGGGTTAAACTTTAGGGTTTTTGTTACTATCATCTGATGACAGCTCATTGTCTAGGTTGCAGACTACCCTTTGTGCTTTAGAAAAAATTGTTGGGCTGGTGACATTGTTCATCTTCTCTGTATTGAACAGAAAAATGCAAGCAAGCTGGGATTGCAGGAGCCCTGGCCAGTGACCATATCTGTGTGTTTACCTTAGTAGTGACAGCTGCCTAACTCTTAGGGCAGGGAGGAATCTTCAGGACAGCCCTGCATATTTCTGAGCCTGTGTCTTTGACCTTATTCTCACAGTGAGAGCGAGACTTTTGACAATGCAATCAAATGGTCCTTAAGGCTAAGTTTCTACTTGGAAAAAATGCCAAGAAAAACGCCAATTCTGCTGCATGGCTTTTTTTTTTGCCAAAAAACGCTGTGGCCAGATGTTAGCTGTAAATCAATGAGAAATCACAAAATTCTTTTTCCACTTGGCGTTTTTCAGTTTGTTTGTTTTTTTTTAATCCTTTTTGCATTTTTCTCACTTTTTTGGGGCGTTTTTTAGCTCCTTGGCGGTTTTGCAAAATCGCAGCATGTTGAACCACTGGATTTTTTCCCCTGAAATTGTGGTGTTTTTCTCCCATAGAAGTCTATGGGAGTAAAAAAAACGTCAAGAAAAACGCCATGTGGGTTTTAACTTTGGTTGTTTTTCAGGCGGTTTTTATGCTCTTTTAGCGATCCAAAAAAGTGATGGAGATACCTTTTTAAGGTACCATAAAAAAAATGTATAAAAAGATACAGTAGTGATGGAAAAAATTGTATTTAATGAAATGTTTATTTTTTATAACAACATTTTTATAAATTTTTAAACAGGGATCAATTTATGTGGGCGGGCAGGGCACTAAAAATGTAGCCGACAATAATAAAAATGTAGTGTGTGTGTGTGTGTGTGTGTGTGTGTTTTTTTCACTTTTTATTCTTTATTTTTTAGGTGGTACTACTACTCCCAGCATGGAACACACACTGTTCCATGATGGGAGTAGTAGTACCTGTACTAATTGACAGATCGCCCTGGGTCCATTGCGATCTTTCTGCATTATGTATGGATGCGGCCAGCTGCTCTTCTATGGTCCCCTGGACTGACATATATATATACACCTATTCATATTTCCCGCAGAGAGCTGTGATTGGCCAGATGGTTCAAGCCAATCACAACTCTCTGTGGGAAATATGAATAGGTGCATATATACGGCAGTGCAGGGGACCATAGAAGAGTGTCCGGCTACATCTATTATACATTTTACAGGAGGATCACTGTGGGTGTCAGGAGTGACAGCTGCTGTGATCTTTCCTTAACTGCAGGTACTACAGCTCCCAACATGGAGCAGAGCGTGTAGTAGCACCTGCAGTTAAGGAAAGATCACAGCAGGTATCACTCCTGATGCCCGCTGTGATCGTCCTATCTATTGCAGAGATGCAGAGCTGCTCTATACAGCGCTCGCATCTCTGCACTATACTCCGGCCAGTGATATGAATAGAACATCACTCATTTATATTTCCCTCTGAGAGCTGTGATTGGCTACAACCATCTGGCCAATTACCACTCTGGGCGGAAAATATGAATGAGTGATGTTCTATTCACATGACTGGCCGGAGTACAGAGTAGAGATGTGAGCACTATATAGAGCCGCTCCGCATCTCTGCAATAGATAGGACGATCGCATCGGGCGATATGTCTATTAGTACAGGTACTATTACTCCCATCATGGAACAGTCTGTTCCATGCTGAGAGTAGTAGTACTACCTAAAAAATGTCAAATATAAAAAAAAAGTGAAACACACACTTTATTGAAAATTTTGTCATAAAAAATATAAATTTTGTTAAAGAATTTTTTTTTCCATCACTACTGCATCCTTTTTTTTTTTATTTATTTTTTTGGTACCCAACAAATTTTGGGTACCAAACAAAAAAAAAAAAAAAACGACAAAGATGCCAAAAGTGGAATTTCCAAACAAATGAAAAAACACCAGACACAGGAAATTGCGTTTTTTCCGTCGTTTTTCAAACCAAAAAACGCATAACAAAAACCAAGTAGAAACTTAGCCTAACAGAAAGAGTAAACATGAAGTAAAGTGATTGAAGTGTGTGTGTGTGTGAGTGTATGAATTGTCGGTTTTTGTATGTATGTGATTGTGTTGCTTGAGAATGGCTGGGTGAACCAGCTGAAACATTGCTTTTTTTTTTAACACTTATCTTTTTATGGAATAAACTCACCTTTTTGCACTTTATGGACTGTGTGCTGCAGGGATATCCTTTTGCTATATTATGTATATATATATATATATATATATGTATATTTATATATGACTATGTGTATGCCACTGGCCTGAACTATGTGGAACCACCCACATCTCAGGGCCAAACCAGGAAATTGCACTGAGCCTGCCATTAAACAGACAAGGTAAGAGGTCATTTGGGAATTTCCTTTTATATATATATATATATATATTATATATATATTTTTTTTTATACAAAGACATTTAGGCTAGGATTCCACTTGGTTCTTTTTCTGGCAGATTTTGGAAAACTGCCAATGCAGTTTTTGAGCCAAAGTCAGAAGTGGATCCATAAGGGAGGAGAAGTGTAAGTCCTTCCTTTATATGTCCTATTCCTTTTGAATACACTTCTGGCTTTGGCTCAAAAACTGCAGTGGCAGTTTTCCAAAAACTGCCAGAAAAAAAAAACAAGTGGAATCCTAGCCTTAGGGGGGATTTTGCAGTAGAATAAAGTAGTTTCAACTCCCTCCTAGCTTGCCATTTTATTAATAGATAACTGAAAATGAAACCTGTCAATAGCATTTAAAACTATTTGAGATATCACATAGGGGATTAGAGTTTTTCTGATACAAACACCATTTCATTCATATTGAGTGTGTTTAAGCTTTTGATCCCTAAGATAAATAGGTCTTTGTTTGCAGCATAGCATCTGCACAAAGTATCAAATAGAAGTTATGTTTATTATTCATGAATATAGATTATTATTGCATAAAATTACCACTTTTAAATTCCATTAAAGTGTCAGTGTCATTTGGAAAAACTTTTGACATGTCATTCAGACATGTCAAAAGTTTTATCCGCAATTTTTCTGTTGTGATCATTAGATCTCTTATGTCCTATCCAGACGCACAAGTGGGGGTATTTCTGAACCTGAGAAACTAGTAGCACAAACAAAAACTTAAAGTAAATGTAATTACAAATCAATCAATGAATTGCCAGTTAGACAGGCTTGCAGGCTCCTTTATCCTGGAGTCTGCTAATTTACAGTCACTGGCCATTTTGTATACATTGGTCCTGATTTACTAAGACTGAAGTGTAGTTTTCTTTGTGGGTTTTGATTCGACAGTTTTTTTTTCCCATGGTATTTACTAATTTTCCGTACGTTTTGCACTTTTCCATACATTTTCCTTTCTTTACAACTATTCTGGGATGTCTGATTTTCCAGAGCTCAAATCCACCACATTTTATGTGGGATGTAAGGATTTCACTCTGGGGATAGCTCTGGGATTGTCCTTGACACAGCCACAGGACACGTTTCTACTTCATTTAGCAGGCAAAAAAAACAGTTCTTTATGCAGTCTGGCTGTTCGCAGGCATCATTAGATAGGTTGGAGGATAAATAAAAACCAAAGTACAGGAACAAACAAAACCCTTGACCGTCCAGTCACGGACTACACAACCAAGCATGCCCTGACTATCAACTGGAGGGCTTTACCCTGCCAGTTAAAACACAAGTTTCCTGCAACCTTTTACTCACTGTTCACACACAGCATTTGCATCCTCTTGCTGTGTGTGCTAAGACTCCTTGTCTTGTCCACTTCACTCTTGGGGTGTCACTTACAGCCCTGGCTGTGTACTCCTCACCAGGACCCCTGCCTCCCCCCTTTACTGCCACCTTTCTGTCTTCTAGGGAGAGAACACACTATTGTTTCCTTTCCTTATATCTACACTTCCAAAACATCCTGCTGGTCTCATTAATCAGGCACCTGATGAGCATCTCTGCTAGCTCATTTAGGAGAAAGGACTGGGAAAAACACCCTTTTATTGACCTCAAACCTGCCTCAATGCCACATATCCCCCCCCCCCTCTGCTCAGACCACCGGGAAGGAGCACTTGACTTCAAAAGACAGTGTCCAACTGCCTTTCCTTTTACTTGACCAAGTTTGTCCAATAGGTTTTTAGGCACTTGCCTTACTTCTTCAGCAGATTTTATATGCACCACTTTAATGGCGCACCCTTCTTGCATTCGCACTTTCACCAGCCACTGAGCACAAGACTGGTCACTTGTCACCTTTGGCAAAACCCTTGTAGAAGGCTCTATTCATGTCACGGATTTCCAATGCCAGGTCCTTCATCATGGTCTGTGCAGTACTCTGGACACTAGGTGCGGACAAGGCAGATGTTCCAGGCCTTTGTCTTCTTCTGTTAACGGTATGACCACCGCTCGCACTTTGCTGGTGGCCAACCAAGCCTGTATCACCCATTTGCAGGACTTCTAAGACTTTCTCCACAATTTCAGGAGGCTTCCCTTTAATGCACCTGTCCACCTTCTCCTTGAGACGGACTCTTCTCCCAATTCTACTTCTGTGGACTTCATCCAGTGTTTTCTGGAACTAATCCATCGCCTCTCAGGGTTTCCACCACAATCCCGATTTCTATCACAGTGACCTCTTTTTAAGGACTTTGCTTTATATTAGCCTTTTCTTTAGGGACACCAAACTTCACAGGCTCATCTGCAGGCTGAGAATTCTTGGCTCCTTTAGGCCTCTCTTCACCCACACCTTCAGATGTGTCACTGACTTTACTTGCAGCTTCTGCAATTATCCCTGACTTAGCTTCTGTCTCAGAGAACATCCCTGCCTCAGCATTTTCCCCATCAAATGTCAATATTTCTACAGCTTCAGAGGACATCTCCTATGGCTTCTCCTCATTGCCTTCAGACTCTTCAGCCTTTGCCTCTTTGGAGTCCCCATCAGACTTTTGTTCCACTGCCATGGCCTTACATACCTGCCCCCTTTTCTCATGAGGACAGGCTCTTTTTTTCAGAGGTCTCTTACTTACAACAGTCACTTCACTTTCGCTGCTGGACCATGAAACATTCTCTTGTCTTCTGATGGTCACCTGTCCTTGGTCTGTCTCTTTCTTCAAGCAGTCTCAGTCCGACTCTACTCCACCTTTTAGGAGTAGTCTCCCCCTTTGCAAGGGTCCTGACCAATTGGGCTTCAGGGTAGTTCCCGGTCAGTCTGTCTGAACTGTCTCTCTGCTCACTCCCTGACTTCTCTGTTACTTCGCCATGATCTCTCTGCTCAACGGCAGAAACGTCTAGGGCTCCTGGGTCTGCAACAACACCTGGTCACGATCAATCTCTGATCCAGACGTCACATCTCCTTCACTCAGGACTCTGTGACAGTAAGCGCAGCAACTGGCTCCACATGTACTCTCTTCAGTACTTCTATATTATCCACAGACACCTCTTCCAGATGACCGCGCAATTTCAACCCCCCTTTGGGCTCATCTTTATTCACAAGGTTCAGCATAGCTTCCTCCTTCTTGGTCTCAGTCACTTCTTCCAGGTGACAGCGCAACTCTAGCCCCACTCTGGGCTCATCTTCAGCTGGCGGATGGGACCCATGTTCCTGTACCTGATCCATTTCTACATCATTTACACTTTCAAAATAACAGAAAACAAAAAAATGCAAAAGTTTGGGCACCCTGCAGAGTTAATATCTTTTACTGACCCCTTTGGCAAGTATCACAGCTTGTAAACCCTTTTTGTAGCCAGCCAAGAGTCTTTCAATGCTTGTTTGCGGTATCTTTGCCTATTCTTTCTTACAAAAGTCTTCCAGTTCTTTGAGATTTCTGGGCTGTCTGACACGCACTGCTCTTTTAAGGTCTATCCATAGAATTTTCAATTATGTTGAGGTCAGGAGATTGTGAAGGCCATGACAAAACCTTCAGTTTACACCTCTTGATGTAATACCCTGTGGATTTCGAGGTGTGTTTAGGATCATTATACATTTGTGCAAAGACAAAAGGGAAAAAAGAGGGAACACGCGCCCCTAGTGTGATACGTTTATAGACAGTGAATAAGTGCAATAAAGGTCACACTTACCACAATGTGTTGCGCTAAGGGCACAACACCATACAGCGTATTAATCAGGTTAGGTTGTCAGCAGCCACGATCCTCAAGTCTATCCCGGTTCACCGGTCCAAATAGCATCAATGAAAAATAGCAAACATGGATCTTTGCAGGCGCATGGACAGCAGTGGATAAAAGTGCATGGAGTCTTCAATACATATAGATGTTTATTTTAAGCACATAAAAGCAACGCGTTTCCTGCCTGTAGCGGGCACTTCATCAGGCAAGTGTGCATGTATACAGGTATCAGAGAAAGCACATTTAAATAGACAGTCCCTACGTACAATCAAAAGGTCAAATCAATTAAGCTATTCTGGACAGGATTACGGAGTCCAGGTGAACACAGTTACGTAACAAAAACATCATACAAATGTCTAAACAAACTTATCACAGATAGAGGTATTATAGTCTCTAGTGGATACAGAGACACAGAAAGTTATAAAATCAAGAAAAAAGGAAAATATGATAGCCGCAGAATCTCCAAGCACTGGCTAGCGGACGGGTTTAGGTTTCGGCTGCCCAGTACTGGAGTAGTCTGATTTTATGAATGAGTGACGCTACAGATACTGTAGCGAGGCTGAGAGTGGGCGGGGCCAGTGCATGCACTGGCTGCATATGGATTCATGAATGAACGGCGCTATAGATCCTGTGGTGAAGCTAGTGGTAGGTGGAATAGAAAACACACACTGGCTGGATAGAGAGCAGTGATCATGCGCTAATATTAGAGAAATATAGATGGAAAAAACATGTGCTCCGCTAGTTATAGGGGAGCCGACAGAAAGCTGAGAGTTCCAGGTGAGAAACACGGAGACCAACCCTGATGAATAAAAAGGGTAGTAACCCCTAGAAACCAGGTAATGGTAATTGAAAATCTAAAATCGGGTCTAATGTGGTAAAATCTAATATGGTCTATAGCCTAATGTAATAGACTGGAGGAGCACAGCTCACAGGACTGATGATTGGTACTGTTAAATTCAAAACACATGCATCAACCATAGGCAACAATAAACCAGAATAAAAATAATAAAGCTGAGAAAAAGATGCTAGCGTGCCATAGGTAGTAGACACAGGGATATTGGTACATATGTATATGTCTCACTCCATATATATTCTAAATAACATTTCAGTATTAGAGGGGTGTGTATATGTTATTTGATGGTAGAACCATCTCAAAGGCTAAAAATAGGTTAAAGACCTATATAGTGGGATAGATCGGTACAAAGTAAAAAGGAGGGGGGGGGGGGGGGAGGCAATAAAAAGGATTTATGCACACATATACGGGACATAGATCATTAGCCCACGAACCTGATGGGGAGAATTCCATAAAACTAGATATATAAAAAGAGTATGCAAATATGGTATTATATATTAATATAAACCTATAGACGTTAAAACCTAAGAGTATAGAATTACCAATAAAAATGAATGACTCCATGTTCATAAAAAAAAAGGGGGGGGGGGGGGAGGGAAAGATGGTGAATAAGAGTTAAATATTTGTTATCATATCAGTATGGTCTCAGAAATTTCATTCAATCCCTGCGGTTGCAACGTGCCACATTTAAAGATCCAAAAAATCTCAAGTCTCTTCAAGAGTTCAAAACGATTGGATTTATGTTTGGGTACATGGTCAATAGGAGTGACCTTAAAAGTTTTTGTAGGCCCATGGGGTACAGTGTTCAGGTGTCTTGATAAGCTGTGCAACATAAACCCAGTCTTGACATTAAACCTATGTTTATTTATTCTGTTTCTTAACCCCTTAAGGACTCAGCCCATTTTGGCCTTAAGGACTCAGACAATTTAATTTTTACGTTTTCATTTTTTCCTCCTCACCTTCTAAAAATCATAACTCTTTTATATTTCCATCCACAGACTAGTATGAGGGCTTGTTTTTTGCGCGACCAGTTGTCCTTTGTAATGACGTCACTCATTATATCATAAAATGTATGGCGCAACCAAAAAACACTATTTTTGTGGGGAAATTAAAACGAAAAACGCAATTTTGCTAATTTTGGAAGGTTTTGTTTTCACGCCGTACAATTTCTGGTAAAAATGACATGTGTTCTTTATTCTGAGGGTCAATACGATTAAAATGATACCCATTATTATATACTTTTATATTATTGTTGCGCTTAAAAAAAATCACAAACTTTTTAACCAAATTAGTACGTTTATAATCCCTTTATTTTGATGACCTATAACTTTTATTTTTCCGTATAAGCGGCGGTATGGGGGCTCATTTTTTGCGCCATGATCTGTACTTTTTTTTATATACACATTTGCATATAAAAAACTTTTAATACATTTTTTATAATTTTTTTTAAATAAAATGTATTAAAAAAGTAGGAATTTTGGACTTTTTAAATTTTTTTTCGTTCACGCCGTTCACCGTACGGGATCATTAACATTTTATTTTAATAGTTCGGACATTTACGCACGCGGCGATACCAAATATGTCTATAAAAAATTTTTTACGCTTTTTGGGGGTAAAATAGGAAAAAACGGACGTTTTACTTTTTTATTGGGGGAGGGGATTTTTCACTTTTTTTTTACTTTTACTTTTACATTTTTTGACATTTTTTTTTACACTTGAATAGTCCCCATAGGGGACTATTCATAGCAATACCATGATTGCTAATACTGATCTGTTCTATGTATAGGACATAGAACAGATCAGTGTTATCGGTCATCTCCTGCTCTGGTCTGCTCGATCACAGACCAGAGCAGGAGACGCCGGGAGCCGCACGGAGGAAGGAGAGGGGACCTCCGTGCGGCGTTATGAATGATCGGATCCCCGCAGCAGCGCTGCGGGCGATCCGATCGTTCATTTTAATCGCAAACTGCCGCAGATGCCGGGATCTGTATTGATCCCGGCACCTGAGGGGTTAATGGCAGACGCCCGCGAGATCGCGGGCGTCGGCCATTGCCGGCGGGTCCCTGGCTGCGATCAGCAGCCGGGATCAGCCGCGCATGACACGGGCATCGCTCCGATGCCCGCGGTTATGCTTAGGACGTAAATGTACGTCCTGGTGCGTTAAGTACCACCTCACCAGGACGTACATTTACGTCCTGCGTCCTTAAGGGGTTAACCTCATGGTGGTACGCCCTACATATTGGATTCCACATTGGCATTGTATCAGGTAAATTACGTGATCTGATTCACAGGACAAATGATGTTTAATAGGAAAAATCTCACCAGTAGCATGAGAGGTAAAGTTGGTTTTGTTGGTGGGAAATATCTCCACAGCATAGGCATCTCTTCTTTCCACATTTATAACTCCCCGGGTTACTTTGAGTATGTTTTTTAGGCTGATGTCTTTTAAGCTGGCTGGGGGCTAAAAGATTTTTCAGCGACGGGGCCCTCCGGAAAGTAATTCCAGGATTGTTGTTTAAACAATTTTTAAGGAATTCATCTCCCTCTAGAATACACCAATATTTTTTGGCCTTAAGATTTGATGCCGACCTACGGTAGGTGGTTATAAAATTTAGTTCCCAATCTCTGTTTTTGTTTTTTACTTTAGCTCCTAGATCTCTATTTTCTTTTTCATTATCATTAGTAATGCTCTGCTGTCCTTCCCTTGGCTCTTCTTTTTCTTTTTTTGTGGTCAGGCATTCTTCCTGGGTAATTGGTACCAGAGGACAAAAACTCTTACCCAGGAAGAATGCCTGACCACAAAAAAAGAAAAAGAAGAGCCAAGGGAAGGACAGCAGAGCATTTATAATGATAATGAAAAAGAAAATAGAGATTTAGGAGCTAAAGTAAAAAATAAAAACAAAAACAGAAAGAGATTGGGAACTAAATTTTATAACCACCTACAGTAGGTCGGCATCAAATATTAAGGCCATACTCAAAAAATATTGGTGTATTCTAGAGGGAGATGAATTCCTTAAAAATTGTTTAAACAACAATCCTGGAATTACTTTCCGCAGGGCCCCGCCGCTGAAAAATCTTTTAGCTCCCAGCCAGCTTAAAAGACATCAGCCTAAAAAACATACTCAAAGTAACCCGGGGAGTTATAAATGTGGAAAGAAGAGATGCCTATGCTGTGGAAATATTTCCCACCAACAAACCAACTTTACCTCTCATGCTACTGGTGAGATTTTTCCTATTAAACATCATTTGTCCTGTGAATCAGATCACGTAATTTACCTGATACAATGCCAATGTGGAATCCAATATGTAGGGCGTACAACCATGAGGTTAAGAAACAGAATAAACAAACATCGGTTTAATGTCAAGACTGGGTTTATGTTGCACAGCTTATCAAGACACCTGAACACTGTACCCCATGGGCCTACAAAAACTTTTAAGGTCACTCCTATTGACCATGTACCCAAACATAAATCCAATCGTTTTGAACTCTTGAAGAGACTTGAGATTTTTTGGATCTTTAAATGTGGCACGTTGCAACCGCAGGGATTGAATGAAATTTCTGAGACCATACTGATATGATAACAAATATTTAACTCTTATTCACCATCTTTCCCTTCCCCCCCCCCCCTTTTTTATTATGAACATGGAGTCATTCCTTTTTATTGGAAATTCTGTACTCTTAGGTTTTAACGTCAATAGGTTTATATTAATATATAATACCATATTTGCATACTCTTTTTTTATATATCTAGTTTTATGGAATTCTCCCCATCAGGTTAGTGGGCTAATGATCTCTGTCCCGTATATGTGTGCATCAATCCTTTTATTGCCTTCCCCCCCCCCCCCTCCTTTTTACTTTGTACCGATCTATCCCACTATATAGGTCTTTAACCTATTTTTAGCCTTTGAGATGGTTCTACCATCAAATAACATATACACACCCCTCTAATACTGAAATGTTATTTAGAATATATATGGAGTGAGACATATACATATGTACCAATATCCTTGTGTCTACTACCTATGGCACGCTAGCATCTTTTTCTCAGCTTTATTGTTTTTATTCTGGTTTATTATTGTTGCCTATGGTTGATGCATGTGTTTTGAATTTAACAGTACCAATCATCAGTCTTGTGAGCTGTGCTCCTCCAGTCTATTAAATTAGGCTATAGACTATATTAGATTTTACCACATTAAACCCGATTTTAGATTTTCAATTACCATTACCTGGTTGCTAGGGGTTACTACCCTTTTTATTCATCAGGGATTGTCTCCGTGTTTCTCACCTGCAACTCTCAGCTTTCTGCCGGCTCCCCTATAACTAGCGGAGCACATGTTTTTTCCATCTATATTTCTCTAATTAATATTAGCGCATGATCACTGCTCTCTATCCAGCCAGTGTGTGTTTTCTATTCCACCTACCACTAGCTTCGCCACAGGATCTATAGCACCGTTCATTCATGAATCCATATTCAGCCAGTGCATGCACTGGCCCCGCCCACTCTCAGCCTCGCTACAGTATCTGTAGCGTCGCTCATTCATAAAATCAGACTACTCCAGTACTGGGCAGCCGGAATCTAAACCCGTGCGCTAGCCAGTGCTTGGAGATTCTGCGGCTATCATATTTTCCTTTTTTCTTGATTTTATAACTTTCTGTGTCTCTGTATCCACTAGAGACTATAATACCTCTATCTGTGATAAGTTTGTTTAGACATTTGTATGATGTTTTTGTTACGTAACTGTGTTCACCTGGACTCCGTAATCCTGTCCAGAATAGCTTAATTGATTTGACCTTTTGATTGTACGTAGGGACTGTCTATTTAAATGTGCTTTCTCTGATACCTGTATACATGCACACTTGCCTGATGAAGTGCCCGCTACGGGCAGGAAACGCGTTGCTTTTATGTGCTTAAAATAAACATCTATATGTATTGAAGACTCCATGAACTTTTATCCACTGCTGTCCATGCGCCTGCAAA
Source organism: Hyla sarda (assembly GCF_029499605.1). NCBI lineage: Eukaryota > Metazoa > Chordata > Amphibia > Anura > Hylidae > Hyla > Hyla sarda. The sequence goes on from NC_079189.1 coordinate 441,452,332, forward strand.
GATCCATGTTTGCCATTTTTCATTGATGCCATTATACATTTGTAGAAGCCATCCTCTGTTTAACTTCAGCTTTTTCACAGATGGCATCAAGTTAGCATCCAAAATTTGCTGAAATTTTATTGAATCCATTTTTCCTTTTACTCGTCAGATGTTCCTTGTGCCACTGGCTGCAATACAACCCCAAAGCATGATTGATCCACCCCATGCTTAACAGTTGGACAGAGGTTCTTTGCATTTAATTCTGTTCCCCTTCTTCTCCAAACATACCTTTGCTTATTCCGGCCAAAAAGTTCAATTTTAACCTCATCGGTCCACAGAACTTGTTTCCAAAATGCATCAGGCTTGTCTATATGTTCATTTGCAAAGTTCAAACGCTGATTTTTGTGATGACGATGTAGAAGAGGTTTTCTTCTGATGACTATTCCATGAAGACCATATTTGTACAAATATCTCTTTATAGTGGAATAGTGAACAAAAACTCCAGTGTCTGACAGATCTTTCTGGAGGCATTGTGCAGTCAAACGTGAGTTTTGAATTGTTTTTCTCACAATCCTGAGAGCTGTTCTGTCTGATATTTTTCTTTGTCTTCCAGATCTTGATTTAACTTCCACTGCTCCTGATGACTGCCATTTCTTAATTACATTCCAAACAGAGGATATTGACAGCTGAAAACATTTTGCTAGCCTTCTCCAGCTTTGTGAGCGTCAACTATTTTCAGTTTCAGATTTCTAGACAACTGCTTAGAAGAACCCATGGTGCTGATTGTTGGGGCAAGGTCAGATGAGTCTGGGCATTTAAAACCTTTGAGATTGACATCACCTGGTCTTCCCAGATGACGATTGAGAACAATCCATGACACTGGCAGGTCTCAGCTTTGCAAAGGGGGCGGTGCATGCTATAAATTCTGCAGGGTGCCCAAACTTTTGCAGACACAAATTTTTTGTTTTCTGTTATTTTAAAAGTGTAAATGATGGAAACAAAATATAACTTTTGAATTCGAGTAGAAAACAGACATGGTGCACATCTACAATCTTGTATAATGATCTGATTGCTTTTCAGCATAATATCAAAACTAACAGGTTGTTAGTATACATTTTTGATCAAAAAGTACAAGCCCACTCGCCACGTCAAAGCCACCTATTTAGAGTGGGTCCCTAACGTCCCTAGCATAAAATGGCGTACCACTGGGCGGCGACCACCACCGCCGCGACACCAGTGCCCACGGGGGGGGAACGACCCACTGGCAGAGCGGCCCCAATGTCACTCAAACCAGTCTATGGGTCGCACCTCCCCGCAGACACGGCGCCACGGCAGCAACGGACGCCGCACAGCTCCACACCAGTGTGAACAAGGTGTAATAGCTCACTTACCATGCTCTCCCAGTCAGACTGGGAGGCTGCTAGGAAAGAAATGGCCCTTGTGTAGCTAACTACTACTTATATAGGGTTGGGCTGAGGGGGTGGGGAAGAGTGCAGCACATGTTCAAGCAAAAAAAAAAAAATAGAAAAATAAACATTGTGTTTTCTGTCACCTCTTTTTTTTTTTTTTGCTTGAACAGGTTGTCTGCACTCTTCCCAAGGACTCAGGATGCAGGGCCCTGCCTCCTGAAGAGGTTAAGGGGAGGTAAAAAAAACAAAAAAAACATCTGACATGTCTTTCTCCATTATACTGATCACACCACGTCTTTGCATTACAGTTCCCTTATATGCTTTCAATTAGAAAACTGTATGGAACCTTATTAACTCCTTAACGACAACGGACATAAATGTATGTCCTGGTTTGGCGGGACTTCCCACACCAGGACGTACATTTACGTCCTGTGTATGACCGAGAGCATCGGAAGGGGACCGGGGACCCGCCCGTAATGGCCGACATCCACGATTGCGCGGATGTCCGCCATTAACCCCTCAGATGCCGTGATCAATACAGATTGCGGCATTGCGGTACTTTGATTGGATGATCGGATCGCCCGCAGCGATCCGATCATCCAGCATGGCGGCCGGAGGTCCCCTCACCTGGCTCCGGCCGTCTCCCGGGGTCTTCTGCTCTGGTCTGCGATCGAGCAGACCAGAGCAGAAGATCACTGATAATACTGAGCAGTGCTGTGTCCTATGCATAGCACTGCACAGTATTAGCAATCAAAGGATTGCTATGGATAGTCCCCTATGGGGACATAAGAAGTGTGAAAAAAAAAAAAAGTTGAAAAATGTAAAAATAAAAAAAAGTGAAAAATCCCCTCCCCCAATAAAAATGAAAATTGTCAGTTTTTCCCATTTTACCCCCAAAAAGCGTAATAAAAAAAAAATATATACATATTTGGTAACGCCGCGTGCGTAAATGTCCGAACTATCAAAATATTATGTTAATGATCCCGTACGGTGAATGGCGTAAACGTAAAAAATAAAACAAAGTCCAAAAATGCTGCTTTTTGTCACATAAAAAAAAAAAAAAAATAATAATAATAATAATAAATGATCTAAAAGTTTGATATATGCACCCATAAACATCCCCGAATAGCTAGATCCATCCTTATCAGAAAGAAAATCGAGGGAGGCCTTGCCCTCCCTGACCCTCTCTCGTATTACCTGGCAGCAGTCCTTACAAGAGTATTGGATAGCTTCCACCATAGTCGAGATAAACAATGGGTGACTCTAGAACACTCGCTAGCGGGCCTGGATCCCAGATCATTGTTATGGCTCCCAAAATGGTCTCCCCGCTCCCGATTGTCCTCCAGCCTCCCGCCCATAACGCGCTCCATTCTTTATGCTCGCTCGACATACCTCTCGAGGTCGTCGTTGTTCTCCTCGGATGGCCCACTAATGCCCCTTTTTAACACGAGCGTCTTTCTTCCAGCCCAAATGCCCCAGATGTTTCTTGCTCTTTCACATTTGGAGAGCCCCACTATGGGTTCCTTGCTCACTCCGTTGGGACTAAAACCACTCTCAGACATCCTTGGAGACAATCCCATTTCCCCCATACACATGTTCCAATACTCACAATTGTGTCATTTTTATCAGGCCAATAAGCTGAGGCTAAACCTACACCGTCCACTCAAAAAACTTGAACGGCTCTGCACCGACACATCTCCCATTCCCAGGAAGATAAGTGTTTTGCATACCCACCTCCTCGATGACATCTCCGCAGACCCACTACCATTCCGGTTCTCGTGGGAGAGGGAGCTGGGGCACCCCCTTTCGGATGAGGATTGGAGCAAGGCGCTCTCATCGTGTCATAAAATGTCTATCTCTTGCAAGGCGCAAGAGACAAATTATAAGATCCTTACCAGATGGTACAGAGTACCGTCCTTATTGTCCCGTATCTACCCCACTCTTCCTGATGTTTGCTGGAGATGTGCTAATGGTGGAGGGACATTGCTGCATGTCTGGCTCGCCTGCCCAGCACTTGCTGAGTTCTGGTCGGGTGTCTTAGCTATCATATTGCGCCTTGTCTCCACACCGATCCGAAAGACGCCAGAGTTGCTTCTCCTCTCCATCATACCCTCATCGTTTCCCCGTCACTCCCGCAAACTCCTCCTCTTCCTCCTATTGGCAGCCAGAACTGTAATCCCCAGGTTGTGGAAATCCGTGACCCCTCCCTCCGTATCGTCCTGGATGCAAGAAGTATCCCACGTCTGTAGGATGGAAGAACTGACAGCCGACTCCAAACGACATTATGATAAATTCTATTACACATGGCAACCCTGGTTAGATTACATGTCTGCTCCTGACTTCCTCCAGGCACACTAGACAACAGGCCCCTCTAAGTAGACTAAATATCTATAACACTCATGTCCTTTGTGTGGTGTCGCCCAGTTCAGGGGGTTCCTCCGTTGAGTGTCCGGTTTGCAAGGTAAGTCCCTTCCTTAAGCCTGTGATACCTTTCTCGCCTCTCCTACCTCCCCGCCTTCTCTTATAGACCTCTCTCTTTCTTTCTTTCTTTCTTTTATTCTCCTATTATCTTCTCTTCTTTCTCCCTTGCTCTCTCCCACTCCTTCTCCTCCACACTCTTTGTAATACCAGTTTTTGCCACCATATGTCTCACACTTAATCTCTCTTAAGGCTAATGTATAGTTGTAGTATGAGTGTCCGGATGCACTCCAACATTGAATATTGTTATGGGCACTTGAACCTTGTAGCCGCCCGGTCATTCTCATGCTTCCCATAATGTGCTACTCAAATGGCTACCCACTTTGACTGCTTGAGACGTGCTGTCCCCTGATTACGGCCCTGATTGCTTTTCTTGCATGGTGATATGGCATTTACTGATGACTGTTACTGACTTGTTCTCTTACCATGTAAAATTTAATAAACCTTTACTTAAAAAAAAAAAAAAAGTTTTATATATGCAAATGTGGTATCTAAAAAAAGTACAGATGATGGCGCAAAAAATTAGCCCTCATACCATATACGGAAAAATGAAAAAGTTATAGGTGGTCAAAATAGAGCGATTTTAGATTACTGATTTTGTACAAAAAGTTTGATTTTTTTTAAGTGGCACAAAAATATAAAAGTATCTAGCCATGGGTATCATTTTAATCGTATTGACCCATAGAATAAAGAACACGTCATTTTTACCGTAAAGTGTATAGTGTGAAAACAAAACCCTCCAAAATGTGCAAAATTTGGGTTCTCATTTAAATTTCCTCCCTAAAAATATTTTTTGGGGGGGTTCGCCGTACATTTTATGGTAAAATGAGGGGTTTCATTACAAAGTACAATTGGTCATGAAAAAAACAAGCCCTTATATGGGTCTGTAGATGGAAATATAAAGGAGTTATGGATTTTAGAAGGCGAGGAGGAAAAAACGAAAACGCAAAAATAAAATTGGCCTGGTCCCTAAGGTGAAAATGGGCTTGGTCATTAACGTCTTAAGGACCCAGGACGTACTAGAACGTCCTGGCACCCTGGGCTTTAAGGACCCAGGACGTACTAGTACGTCCTGGTGTTTCTCCGGTCTCTGCCGCGCCCCGGGCAGAGATCGGAAGCGGATGCCTGCTGAAATCCTTCAGCAGGCATCCAGGGCAAACGCCGAGGGGGGCCATGTAGGGAAATCGCCCCTGCGATCTGCGGTGATACCCGGCTGATCGGGTCTCTGGTACCCGACCGCCCGGTAATTTTGCATGATCCCGGCTGTCACAGACAGCCAGGACCATGCTAAAGTATAGGAGCGATCCCCTGCGATTCTTCGGTTAGTTAACCGACCAATCGCGGCGGGGGGGGGGGGGGTTTGGGCGGTTACTTCCTCCCGTCCTGCCCGGCCCCTGGACGTCCGGAGAGGATGGGAGGAAGACCGGAAGACGCGGCGGGGGACGGGGGAGTGCTGGGGACCGGCCCCGGTACTTACCTCGTCCCTGAAGACCCGAATCCCGGCGATGAAGATGGCGGCGGCGGCGACAGGTGAGTAGATCTTCAGCCGCGGTCGGGCCCTTTACAGCAATGCACGTCGCCGTAAAGCGACATGCATTGCTGTAATGGGACCCTGTAAACTACAACTCCCAGCATGCCCAGACAGCCCTTGGCGTCTGGGCATGCTGGGAGTTGCAGTTTTGCAACATCTGGAGGTCCACAGTTTGGAGACCACTGTGCCCTTCCAGATGTTGCAAAACTACACATCCTCAGCATGCCCTTACTCTCCAGGCATGCTGGGAGTTGTAGTTCTGTAACATCTTGCCCTTCAGATGTTGCAGAACTACAACTCCCAGCATGCCTGGACAGTTTTGGCATACTGGGAGTTGTAGTTTTGCAACATCTGGAGGGCTACAGCTTGGACACCACTACACAGTGGTCCCCAAACTGTTCTCCTCCAGCTGTTGCGTAACCACTACTCCCAATATGCCCTTCGGCTGCCTGGGCATGCTGGGAGTTGTGGTTTTGCAACAACTGGAGGCACACTGGTTGGGAAACATTGTCTGTTTCCTAACTCAGTGCTTCCCAACCCGTGCGCCTCCAGCTGTTGCAAAACTATAACTACCAGCATGCACTGATAGACCATACATGCTGGGAGTTGTAGTTTTGCAACAGCTGGAGGTTCCCACCCCCTGTGAATGTACAGGGTACATTCACATGGGCAGGGGGCTTACAGTGAGTATCAGGCTGCAAGTTTGCGATGCAGCAAATTTTGTGCGGCAGCTCAAACTCGCAGCGGGAAACTCGCTGTAATCCCCCGCCCGTGTGACTGCACCCTAAAAACACTACACTAACACAAAATAAAATAAAAAGTAAAAAACACTACATATACACATACTCCTACACAGCCCCCCTCCCCAATAAAAATGAAAAACGTCCGGTACGCCACTGTTTCCAAAATGGAGCCTCCAGCTGTTGCAAAACAACTCCCAGTATTGCCGGACATCCGTTGACTGTCCAAGCATGCTGGGAGTTTTGCAACAGCTGGAAGCACCCTGTTTGGGAATCGCTGGCGTAGAATACCCCTATGTCCACCCCTATGCAAATCCCTAATTCAGGTCTCAAATGCGCATGGCGCTCTCACTTTGGAGCCCTGTCGTATTTCAAGGCAACAGTTTAGGGCCACATATGGGGTATCGCCGTACTCGGGAGAAATTGCCTAACAAATTTTGGGGGGCTTTTTATCCTTTCACCCCTTATGAAAAGGGGAAGTTGGGGTCTACACCAGCCTGTTAGTGTAAAAAAAAAAAAATTTTTACACTAACATGCTGGTGTTGCCCTATACTTTTCATTTTGACAAGAGGTAAAAGGGAAAAAAGCCCCCCAAAATTTGTATTGCAGTTTCTCCCGACTACGGAGATACCCCATATGTGGGCGTAAAGTGCTCTGGGGGCGCACAAGGCCCAGAAGGGAGAGTGCACATGTACATTTGAGGTGATTTGCACAGGGGTGGCTGATTGTTACAGCAGTTTTGACAAACGCAAAAAAAAAAAAAAATATGTGACCCCATTTTGGAAACTACACCCCTCACGGAATGTAATAAGGGGTGCAGTGAGAATTTACACCCCACTGGTGTCTGACAGATCTTTGGAACAGTGGGCTGTGCAAAAAAAAATTTTTGTACAGCCCACTGCTCCAAAGATCTGACAGACACCAGTGGGGGTAAATGCTCACTGTACCCCTTGTTACGTTCCTTAAGGGGGTCTAGTTTCCAAAATGGTATGCCATGTGGAGGTTATTTTGCTGTCCTGGCATAATAGGGGCTTCCTAAATGCGGCATGCCCCCGAGCAAAATTTGCTCTCAAAAAGCCAAATATGACTCCTCTTCTGAGCATTGTAGTTCGCCCGTAGTGCACTTCAGGTCAACTTATGGGGTACCTTCATACTCAAAAGAGATGGGGTTACAAATTTTGGGGGGTATTTTCTGCTATTAACCCTTGCAAAAATGTGAAATTTGGGGGGAAACACACATTTTAGTGACTTTTTTTTTTTTACATATGCAAAAGTCGTGAAACACCTGTGGGGTATTAAGGCTCACTTAATTCCTTGTTACGTTCCTCAAGGGGTCTAGTTTTCAAAATGGTATGCCATGTGTTTTTTTTTTGCTGTTCTGGCACCATAGGGGCTTCCTAAATGCAACATGCCCCCCAAAAACCATTTCAGAAAAACGTACTCTCCAAAATCCCCTTGTCGCTCCTTCGCTGCTGAGCCCTCTACTGCACCCGCCGAACACTTTACATAGACATATGAGGTATATGCTTACTCGAGAGAAATTGGGCTACAAATATGAGTATACATTTTCTCCTTTTACCCCTTGTAAAAATTCAAAAATTGGGTCTACAAGAAAATGCGAGTGTAAAAAATGAAGATTGTGAATTTTCTCCTTCACTTTGCTGCTATTCCTGTGAAACACCTAAAGGGTTAAAATGCTGACTGAATGTCATTTTGAATACTTTGGGGGGTGCAGTTTTTATAATGGGGTCATTTGTGGGGTATTTCTAATATGAAGACCCTTCAAATCCACTTCAAACCTGAACTGGTTCCTGAAAAATAGTGAGTTTGAAAATTTTGTGAAAAATTTGAAAATTGCTGCTGAACTTTGAAGCCCTCTGGTGTCTTCCAAAAGTAAAAACACGTCAATTTTATGATGTATACATAAAGTAGACATATTGTATATGTGAATAAAATTAAAAAAAATATTTGGAATATCCATTTTCCTTACAAGCAGAGAGCTTCAAAGTTAGAAAAATGCTAAATTTTCAAATTTTTCATAAAATTTTGGGATTTTTCACCAAGAAAGGATGCAAGTTACCCCAAAATTTTACCACTATGTTAAAGTAGACTATGTCACGAAAAAACAATCTCGGAATCAGAATGATAACTAAAAGCATCCCAGAATTATTAATGTTTAAAGTGACAGTGGTCAGATGTGCAAAAAATGGCCGGGTCCTAAGGTGTAAAATGGCCTGGTCCTTAAGGGGTTAAAAAACCGTATGCATTGATTCTACATTGAAACCCTTATGCCAAAAGATGCATCAGGTTGTGTCGGTTTGCATCCTGTATGGTTTTGTCAATTTTTTTGCCATACCAAAAACCACAGCCTACCACGGTTTTTGGTCTGGGTTAAAAACTGTATTGAAACTTATGTGGGAGTCAATGGGAACTGTACAGAACCGTATGTGCATACAGTTCCGTCCGGTTTTCATCATATGGTTTTTGACTTTGCATAGTTTTTTTTTCTTGGAATTTCAATCAAACAAGTGAAACTTTATTCATAATGGAGCAAAAAGTTAAAAACATATACTTTTTTTTCTTAAAAAACGGCTGCAACTGGATATCATTTTTCAAATCGTATACGGATTAAAATTTATACACGTTTTGATACAGTTTAGGCTGCATTCACACCACGTTTTTGCAATACAGTTCCCGTATCAGGTTTTTGATGAAAAACGGATTCCTCAAAACCTGACCAAACTGTATGAAAACGTGTGTACAAATTTCAACCCGTATACAGTTAAAAAATGTATACAGTTTCAAAAAAAATGGTGTATACGTTTTTAACGTTTCACTCCATTTTGAATAAAGTTTCACTTGTTTGATTGAAATTCCCCCCCAAAAAACTGTGCAAAGTCAAAAAAACGTATGGTGAAAACCGGATGGAACCATATGCACATAAGGTTCTGTACGGTTCCCATTGACTCCCATGTTAAAAAAAAAAAAATGTATACGGTTTAATAGTTTTTCACCGGACCAAAAACCGTGGTAGGCTGGGTTCACACTGCGGTTTGTAATTACGGTTTCCATATACGGCTGGGAGGAGGGGTGGGCGGGGCTTAATCACGGCACCCGCACTCAGCCGTATAGGGAACCGCAGTTAATGTATGTCTATGAGCCGACCGGAGTGAACCGCAGCCTCCGGTCGGCTGCTTTTTCGGCCATATGCGGTTTCCCGACCGCAAGCAAAAACGTGGTCGACCACGTTTTTCTTGCGGTCGGGAAACCGCATACGGCCGAAAAAGCAGCCGACCGGAGGCTGCGGTTCACTCCGGTCGGCTCATAGACATACATTAACTATGGTTCCCGAATACGGCGATTAAGCTCCGCCCACCCCTCCTCCCAGCCATATACGGGAACCGTAATGACAAACCGTAGTGTGAATCCAGCCGTAGACTACTTTTGGGTACAGGAAAAAAACTGACAAAACCGTATAGTATGCAAAACGGACACAACCTGATGCATCTTTTGGCATACGGTTTTCAATGGAGAGTCAATGCATGCGGTTTTCAATACGGTTCCGCACGGTTTTCACACTGAAAACGTATACGGGAACTGTATTGCACAAACGTGGTGTGCATGCACCTAGTCAGGTTTTGAGGAATCCATTAGGAAACCTGATACGGGAACTTTTATCGCAAAAACGTGGTGTGAACCCAACCTAACTTCCAACCCTCCTATTACCCCACGATATCAGCCGCGAACAGCAAAGATTGTGGCCGCCCAGTCACCGTGCATACATATAGGAGAACAGGAACCTGTTGCCTCCGGACACCGCATCGTATACCCGCATAAAAAGCGCAGAACCTCAGAAAGAGGTGAGCTGTATCACACTCTCCTATTCACATCACCGTGTCCCCACAGGCTGCTCTCCTATTGGCTGCCCCTAACCAGACGTCCTGCCTATTCCGCAACCGAATTGGAGAAGCGCTTCCTAGCACTAATGACGTGGCAGGCCGCTACTGGCTGATGGGCTGCACCAGGCGCCATTCCTCCTCCCTGATTGGTGAACGAATCGATGCGGTTGTCTGGAGCCGGCTGGTCTATGCAAGATGGCGATGGGTTTCTCTCAGGTTGAGGGATGGTGATAGGGGACCGAAAGCCTCGTTCAGGAGGTGAGTGGTGAGGCCGGGTGAGGTCACTGACGGCTCTAGCTACGCTTTACGGCTGATGACTTGTGAAGTAGTTGGGGACTGGAGGCCTCTATAAGGCACCCCCCCTCCCCTCCGCCTGCTATAGGGGACCCCCGCAGTGTGCAGCCCTGGTGACTGTGACATGGAGACACCTTACTAGTAGTGACTGCTGAGGAGACCCACGTCCCTGTAACCCCACTGCTGCAATCTGTCATCCCTGACTACATGGGACTCCATTACTACTATCTCCATTACATACACCAGTGTTTCCCAACCAGAGTGCCTCCAGCTGTTGCAAAACTACAACTTCCAGCATGCCTGAAAAGCTTTGGCTATCCGGGCATGCTGGGAGTTGTTGTTTTGTTACAGCTGGAGGCACCCTGGTTGGGATACACTGACATACAGATTATAGCATTGTCTTTATCCTAGTCACTATATGCTGCCTGCTACGTCTAGGTAGTCAGCCTGACATGGTGGTGTAACACAAGGTAAAACCATCTACTCTATAAAGAGCAAAACAGATTTGGGGGGGGGGGGGGGGGGATCCTGATTTATTTATTTTTTATGACTTTTTCTAGGTTAATCATAAAATACGGTGCAATGACAGCCATCGTGTGTTGTTGATCACCTAAAATGACATTAGGGTCTATGGGATAACAGAAATGAGGGAATCAACTAAATCCGAATCGCACAAAGAGAAATTATTCTGACTTGTTTCGGCTTTGTATAGACCCGGTACACTGAGCCATGCTGTATGCATTTCAGTATCCATTCTGTTGCAAAACTACAACTACCAGCATGCCCGTCCGGGCATGCGGGGAGTTGTAGTTTTGAAACAGCTGGAGGCTCCCTTGTTGGGAAATACTGGTAGAAAAAGAGTAAAAAAAAAAAAAAAAAAAAAAAAAAAAAGTACCTTCTAAGGGTGCATTCACACTGCAGAATCTCCGCTCGCTGAATTCCACGAGCAGAGATTCCGTCTGGTGGCTGCCGCCGAAAATGCCTCGGCGCTAGGGCTGCGGGGCACTGAGTCGTCACCATTGACGGCTATACAGTGCTCGCGGAATCCGTGCAAGAATGAACATGTTCTTTCTTTGCGCTGAACAATTTCCGCAGTGTGAACGGGTCTCGCGGAGACCCATTCACACTAATGTTATGTTCACGCCTTGGAATTCCATAGTGTGAACGTACCCTAAGACTTAAGTCCCCATTCCAGGATACACTACCAATCACGAGGTCCGGTTGAATGCAGGCTATAAAACTTTATTGCATCAGAGCATACAAATGCGACGAGCCTTTCTCAAGGCTCACTAGCCGAAACTTCGCATTTGTATGCTCTGATGCAATAAAGTTTTATAGCCTGCGTTCAACCGGACTTTGTGCTTGGTGCTGAATCCAGCATTGGCAAGCTGGCGGATATTGTGCACCGCACTAGAGGCCATCCTGTGCTGATTCTCCTATACTTTGGACCTTCTAAGGCTATGTTGACAAAACTGTTTGCATCCGACCTGTTTGGAACGGTTCGGATGGAAACAGCTACTACCAGGTCCCAGCGGCCCCCATTCATTGCATGGGGTCTGTCGGTGACCCGGTAATTTTACAGGATTTTAGCAGAGAAACTGGACAGAACTGCTGACGGAACTCCACCTAATGTAGCCTGACGGCAGTGTGAATGAGCCCTTCCAAGCTGCCAAAACATGGTGTGGACAGAAAGGTTGTGCAGATTCTAGCTGTGATAGTGATCAGGTGAAAAATGAGGCCAAGTTCACACATTGTAAACAAATTATTAACAAAAAAAATGCAGTAAAATAGGTATAAAAAGCAGCGCTTTTTTAATTCAGTTCACACTTTGTAAAAAAAGAAAAAAATCAGCAGCCTTGGAATTACTGCAGTTTTTCTTTTACAATGTGTGAACACAGTATTAGATTTTTTTTAAATGCTGCTTTTTATACCTTTTTTACTGCAGTTTTTTTTCTTGGCATTTTACAATGTGTGAACTTATCCTAAAAATGCTACTTTGCATGTAGGGCTGGGTGGCTTTCAAAGGTGTTGTCCATTTTTGCTCTCTCTCTCACTTTTCCTGACATTGGGTGCGGAGAGACGCTGTTTGGTATGGGGGGAGGACAATTAAGTATTGTGCACATGCCTAGAGATGCTGCTGCATGTCACCCGGAACAGTTGGCGAGGCAACCATCTGAAGTCTGGCAGGTATCATGCTTGTGGCCTATTAATTTATACAAGACAGTGCAGGATACCCACTTGGCGTCAGAAGGTTGCCTTGGCAACTGTCCTCCTCGGCGTGCATCATTGTCTTGCCGGCCAATCTGACATTGGCATGGAACAGAGAGATGCTGCACAACCCCCATTATAAAGAACCTGTCAGGTTCATAGGGCCTCACTCATGGCCGCGGTGTGAGTGTAAATGAAAGCAACTGTAACCGGACAGGTTCTCTTAAACTATGTAGGATTGGCTAAAGGTTGCCGTGCATGACTGTTGGATCAAAGTCAGCTGATCATGCTGATTTCAGTGGGATCTGGTGGTGATCTAATAGTGTGTGGCTTTTTCCCAGATGTCCCCGTACATGGGTTTAACATGCAGCTGCATGAAGTAAGCCTTCGGTGTAAGGGCCCTGTAACACGGGGCCATTAGTGACCAAACAGGCCAATATCACTTTGTGTTATAGGGTCTGTGATTGGCTAATGTCAAGCAAGCGCTGATGATTTCTTTGTAAAAGTATTAAAAAAATAATAATAATTTGACCACTCATCTCTCTGAGTAATTAGGGGATGTGTGGCCAACGCAAACAATCCAGAGATAAAATGTACGGCACTGCCCACGCACTTTAAACAAGCGCAAGTCTCTGATTTTTGACTTATGTAATCGGGCCCTAGGTGTCTCGTTGCTGTTCCTCAGCTCTTTGACACACATAATGTCGAGAGAGAAAAACGGAGAGATTTCCACCTTTTTCTTTAAACTAAAGTCAATAAGACTGTTTTGAATGGCATTCTGACTCCATTTAATATGATTCTGGAACTAACAACACAACAGAAAAACAGGAATGAGCTTTGTTTTGTGGCATTTCTTGGATTATGGATGTTTTATAGCCATTTTTCTTTTTATTAGGGCAGATCAGTTTATTATAATTTTTCTGACATTGTTTTTCCCTTTCTCTCTGTCTTTTCTTCCAGGTAACAGAAAGCTTGAAGTACAACAATGTCTTCTCAGTGATAACGCCTCTTAAGCTGAATACATTGTGATTTCCAGTAATAGAGACAGTATTTCTGAAGGCTGTCTACATTAATGAAAAGAGCAATGTAGTCAGCTTAACTGAATCTTCTGTGGCCAATTGAGATATGCTATATCCACTGTATTGGACATTCTCCTATAAGGACTAAGTGTAGAAATTTACTGATTTGTGTAGTTTTTAGTTGTACTGATTTAGTATTGAATATGGATCAGTGTGAGTATGTAGCCCCTCTCCCTGATGAACCTGGAAGCAAAGAAATGGAACTCATACCTGCTTGTCCCCCACCACTGCCGCCAAATGAAGAGCCTCCACCACCTCCCCTGCAAACGTCCAGTGACGCAGAGGTAATGGACGTTGGCTCTGGTGGTGATGGACAGTCACAAACCCCAGCTGGGGACCTGCAGCTAAACTACGGAGCACAGCTACTCACAAAAGGGTCGTCTTCTTACAAGAGTCATCCAACAGTGATAGATCAGTTACAAAGTGACCAAAGTCCCAGAACAGCTCGCCATGCACCAGCAGTTAAGAAGTTTACTCCTAATCTTAAATTGCTTAAAGATGTTAAAATCAGTGTAAGTTTTACAGAGAGTTGTAAGAGCAAGGATAGGAAGGTTCTGTACACTGGCGCAGAGGCAGAGGATCAGACAGCCATAGATAGCAATAACACTGTCAATGGAGAGTTGCATGTTTGTCCTTTTGCTGGTAGGAGCAATGATAAAATTGTCAATAATCATGAAAGTTCAAATAAAAGAAATGAGGAGACGGAACCTGATCAGGAAAAGAAAGTGGAATATGCCGTTCTCGATGATTTGGAGGATTTCACAGAGAATGTGATGGAGGTAGATGAGGAAGGAGCAGAGTTTGCTGAGTTTATATCGGATGCCATTCTTCAGAGAGATAAGATTGATGACGAATCCCTGATATACAACTATGAGGTATGTTTGCAAGTGCTAACAATACACCCATAACCTACTAATTTGAAGCATTTCATTTTTATTTCTACAATTTGTCTTTATAATGAACACTGCTTTGTCACATGCTTTCTAACCATGCCTTGGTCTGATATGTTTCTCGTGTACTGCTGACTACATATGAGTGTTGTGTTGTCACAGTGTCTTGTAGACATTCTTTGCCATCCTTTCTAGCTGCAGATTGGAGGTACATGTCTGTGCTCAGTGGAGTGTTTGCCTCTCCTGCCTTTGGAGGGGACTTGCCTGATAGTCTGTTTTGCAGGATGATTTTGATAACGATGTGGATGCACTGCTGGAGGAGGGCCTGCATACCCCGAAGAAGAGAAGACTGGAAGAAAAGTACGATGAAGAAAGTGACCACCATTCAGATGGCGAGACCAGTGTTCAGCCAATGATAACCAAAATAAAAACTGTTTTGAAAAGTAAGGACAGCTTGTGTTCTGTGCATTAGTGCTAGCTACATGATAGGACATTAAGAGATTCAACAAATTCAAAGACTGGTGCCCAAGTATATGCATTTTTTTTAACCCCTACATCCTGGTTCTACCTCTCTGCACTGATTTAAAGGAGAAGTGTACTGAGAAGTTTTTCCCGTCCGTTGTGCCCGGACTGCAAAAAACAAAACAAACTTTCACTCACCTTCCTGCGTTCCCCCGTCGCACCTCTACAGCTGTTCGGCCCTCTGGCCTGGTCTTCTTCCGTGTGCACGGATCGTCACACTGCTCTCAGCCTATCACCGGCCGCAGCAATGTCCCACCTCGGCCGGTAATAGGCTGAGGGCAGTGCGATGATTTGTGCACACGGAAGAAGACCGGACCGGACCAAGGAACAGCTGCACGGGCACAACGGACTGGAAATACTTTTCAGTAGACTACTCCTTTTAAAAGCAGCAACATGAGTTTTCTAGAAGAGCAGGCCATGTTCAATAACGACGTGTGCATTGTAAAGCTACAAACCTTTCACAACAAATCTTTAAGGACCCTGTGCAGATTTGATGCACAGGATTTGTAACTGCAGATTAGAAGCTGTGCTCAGTCATTTAGCTTACATTGAAATCTGCAGCAGAAAATCCTGCGCATCAAATCTCCTGGAATTTTTTTTTTTAATCAACTGGTGCCAGAAAATTAAATAGATTTGTAAATTTACTTCTATTTAAAAATCTTAACACTTCAAGTACTTATCAGCTGCTGCATGCTCCACAGGAAGTTCTTTTCTTTTTGAATTTCCTTTGTCTTATCAATTTCCACATGATAGGTTTGCTATGGGGAGTTGCTCCTGCTCTGGACAGTTCCTAAAATGGACAGAGGTGTGAGCAGAGAGCACTGTGGTCAGGCAGAAAAGAAATTCCTCTGTAGTATACAGCAGCTGATAAGTACTGGAAGGAATAAGATTTTTAATTTAAATGGAAGTAATTTACACATTTGTTTAACTTTCTGGCACCAGTTGATAAAAATCAAGTACCCCTTTATCAAGGTTATCCAACGATTCAAATTTTTTTTTCCATTCTGCCCTGACTGCAAAAAGAAAAATAACAAACCTTAACTTAACTGCTCCCCCAGTGCACGATAACAGTCTTCCGTCCTTCCGCCCCGATCTTCTTTCGCATTCTGGGGCCCGGACCTGTTACATGACATTACCCCTCAGCATATCAGCGCCGTGGCAGGACATTTCTGTGGCTGGCGACGAGCTCAGTGCAGTGAGATGTATGGCCCCAGAATGTGGAAAAAGACCGGATGGAAGGACGGGAGACTATTATCGGCAGACTATGGAAGTGGCAGTAAGTTAAGGTTTATTATTTTTCTTGTTGCAGAAAGGGATGGTGTGGAGAACATTTTTTATTTTATTAAAGAGGACCATTGGCAACGCAAAAAGGTATGTGATCCTCACTCCAGGGCTCCCGCCATTATAATGGAGCTCAGTTCCCTGCTGTCCGGTGCTTCTGGGTTTGAGAATGTGATGTCACACACCTGCTCAGCCAGTCAGTGGCTAAAGCAGGTCCCCTCTGCACCCGCTGATTAGATTTAAAAATAAATAAAAAATAAGTCATTTTTCTGGAGAACCCCTTTGAGGTTGCACAACCGGGGAAATTTGTGTGCCACAACCGCAACCAAAAATCCATTAACTTTTAGATTTTGGGTAACTAGTGATTACGTTATGTCATAAGCTACAATGTGACCACATTGATAATCGTTAGAATGTCAAGCAACTGAGGTTTCCATGTAGCACTAGACTCGTACAGCTGCAAAGCCCAACTGCATGTAAACTAACAGCATTTTAAGCTTTGCTCCCCTTTAGGCCCCCCATCTTGTTTTACAAGCTCCAGAGTTAGTGTGAAGAGGCAAAATGAGGATGTGTATATTGGAAAATTTTACTTGGTCCCATTTTCTTCCTCTACGGCTCCAGTTCAGCAGTAGGAGTGTACTATATATCATGCAGATTGGTTTTGTCTCTAAACAAAGATTAGTTTACTGTAGATATGATGGAATGTATGTGCTGCGCAGGTATGCTAAAATGTATTTATTTTCCTTTCCAATATGAAGGTCGTGGACGCCCTCCTACTGAACCCTTACCTGATGGATGGATCATGACATTCCATAACTCCGGCATTCCTGTCTATTTACATAGAGAAACACGAGTAGTCACGTGGTCCAGGCCTTATTTTTTGGGGACCGGAAGCATAAGAGTACGTAGACAGGAAAAAAAATGACTGGCGCTTATCGACATTTCTTAGTTTAAATGCCGTCACTGTTTGTCCATCATGTTTGTTTTTGCTTTGATAGATTTAATGTTGCTTTTGTATCGATTTGAAAGAGCGTCTTCTACCCAAGTATTGTGATCAGTTTATTCTGGGACTGCCATCTGTTTCTTCATACTGGCTGAAATAGGAAAGGCTGTCCTTCATCGAGTGAGACTGCCTTTAAAGGGGTTATCCGGCAAAATCTTTCACATGGCAATATTGTAGTATTTGACATTAGCCAAAATGAGGAGAAGCCCTGGAGCATGGAACAGGGTTAAATGCTTATACAAAATACTGCCATGTAAAGCTATTCCAGCACTTAAAAACTTATCTGCTATTCACATGAATTTTCAGATCCACATGGAGTGCATATGGCAATGTGGCAAAATATTATTTTTATTTTTTTTTAAAGATTTGGGAACTGTTGGAATAGCAGTCTGCGGGCATACTTTATTATTTTTATTATATAATTTTTTTTTTTTTTTTTTTTACTTTGTACCACACTGGAATACTCCTTTTAAGGACAGAGCTTAGCAAAGATTTAAGAGCTACTATCATAAAAAAAATGTTCAAATAAGTTACCCAGCATGACAAGTTTTGTCACTCCTGAGACCTGCTGCGATAGCTAGACATAAGCTGTGGAAGGTCGCAGCAGTGCGCTTCTAAATCCCTGGCTGTCAATTAAAAGGGGTACTCCGCCCCTAGACTTTTTATCCCCTATCTAAAGGATAGGGAATTAACATGTCTGATCGTGGAGAGGGGTCCGGACACTTGGACCCTCGCCATCTCCAGGCCAGCTTTGTGGCCACCGAAGCCTGGGGCTTCATTGTTCTTGACGTCATGCCTTGCCCCCTCTATTCATGTCTATGGGACTAGCCGTCATGCCCCTCCCAATGACACGAATGGAAGGGGCGTGGCATGACGTCACGAACACGATAACCTCAGGATTCCGTGTTCATGAACACCACAGTGCTTGCCTGGAGATCCCAAGGGGTCCCAGTGGCCGGACCCCCCGCAATCAGTCATCATTTGGATAGGGGATAACATGCCTAGGGGTTGAGTACCCCTTTTTAAGTAGTGAAAAGTTCATATCTGCGGGTCAGGGAGTAAAGCGTGTTGCCACCCACTTCCCCGGATTATAATTAACAATTGCAGTCGGTCTCAGGAATGAGACCTGATGTGATAAAAACTTGTCAAATGTATTTCATTATTTTTAAAGGCACAATAAGAATCCATCAACTAAGAGTGATGACTATTCATTGATCAACCCCCTATATAAGTTAGGAGTGCTGGTAAAATATACAAATTCCTCATCTTCATATCTGTGTGGTCTGATGCACCTTATCAGTTTCATCATACCATGGCTTCATCAGGGTTGCTTCAATTAGTCCATTATGAATCCAGCAATGGCTTTGTCTTACTGTTATGACTTGTCACCACATAATGAAAGGGTGATGCCAGAGATTGAACTGTCTGGTTACTTGTTTTATTTGACATTTCAGAAACATGATCCTCCTATCAGTAGTATTCCTTGTTTGCATTACAAGAAAATGAAGGATAATGAAGAAAAGGAACAAAACAGTGACACTTCTCTAGCAGGTCTTCCATTAGACTCTCCATGTGAAAAAACCTTAGAGAGAAGTGCAGATGAGCCGGATTCCACTGCTGCCGGTAGTTTAGCACCAGATGATAAAGAGGTAGCAGTGGAAATCACTCAGGGAGCACTGTGTCAGGTGAAGGCTAAAGTGGAAGTTTGCAAAGATGAATCCATTGGTAAGTCAAAAAACATTTTCTAGTATTACTTCCAATACTAGGTAAATGGTATACTGTTATGTGTGACTTATCCAGCAGTATGTAACAGGCTTTTACATCTAATCCCATGAGCAACATAGATAATGAATTAGATCCAATAATTCTTGGATGGTTAGTTCCTGGAAATTATATCCAATAAAATGCAAAAGTGACAACATCCTTACAGCAAAACTGTATTATTTGTTTATGCCAGTGTGTAATGCAATAGCAGGCAAAGTTTTGACAAAATCAGATTTTTCTCTGTGTGGAGGTCCGCTGCTCCACATCAATGGCAGACTGGTGTCCCTGCACTTGAGGGGATAGGGCTGGAATATCCCTTTTAACTTTGGGATGAGATTCTGCTTGACTATTGCTTGAGTAATGCTTAACATTTCTGACCAAGTGAATATAACACAGATCCAAATAAATGTCATACCCTGAAATGTTACCTTATGTAAGGGCACCATGTTATATTGAATGGTCTTTTCACATCAAAACTTTCTTCCACTTATATAACCCCTCAAGAATCCATTGAGTATAACTTGCTGCCCTTAACGACATTGGACGTAAATGCACATCATGGTACGGTGGTACTTAGCGCATCATGACGTACATTTATGTCATGAACATGACCGCGAGCACCGGACCCTGGTAATGGTGGACATCAGTAATCGCGACGATGTCCACCATTAACCCCTCAGATGCCGTGATCAATGCAGATCATGGCATCTGCGGCAGTGCAGCACTTAAAGGAAAACTGTCACCAAGTTCACCCACACTAAACCCAATACACTAGGTTATAGTGTGGGTGAACAGGAGTCCATAAATGGGTCACTTACTTTTTTGTGTTTTCTAGTTATCGAGTTGTTGTCCGCTAAAGTTCCGCTGTTTGCCCTTCACTTGCCTTGGGTCCCGGCAGCCTTGCCTTTGGTCCCGGAGGAAGGGGCCTTAGCCTGCCCCCCCTTGTTCGCATATAAATTTTTCCTTTGAGCCCAGCGCATTGGGAGAGCGCTCTGTGAAGTGTAACTGCACATGTGCCAGTCCCTCGCTACACCCGGAAGTCGGGAGTAGCGAGACTTCAGAAATAGGTACTACAGGGTGTAGCGAGGGACCAGCGCATGCGCAGTTACACTGCACAGATCGCTCTCCCGATGTACTGCGCTCAGGGGGAAAATGAATATGCGAAAAAAGGGGACGGGCTAAGGTCCCTTCCTCCTGGACCCAAAGCAAGGCTGCCTGCGGGGGACCCGCCTTCAGAGCGCAAGTGAAGGGTAAACAGCGGAACTTAAGCGGACGACAACTCAGCAACAAGAAAACATAAAAAAGTGACCCATGTATGGACTCCTGTTGACCACTCTATAACCCAGTGTATTGGGTTTAGTGTGGGTGAACTTGGTGACAGTTTTTCTTTAAAATAGATGATCAGATCGCCGTGGATCGGATCATCCTTAATGGTGGTCCTGCCTTTGGCCCTCTCCAGAGGTCTTCTGCTCTGGTCTGAGATTGAGTAGACCAGAGCAGAAGATCGCCGATAAAACTGATCAGTGCTATGCCTTATTCATAGCACTGAACAGTATTAGCAATCAAAGGATTGCAATACATAGTCTCCTATGGGGACATAAAGTGTTTAAAAATAAAAAGGTAAAGAAATTAGAAAAATACCCTACCCCAATAAAAATGTAAAACGTCCCTTTTTACCCCCCAGAAAGCTTAAAAATAAACCTATTTGGTATCTCTGTGTGCGTAAATGTCTGAACTATCACAATATATTGTTAATTATCCCGTATGGTGAACGGCTTTAAAAGAAATTTTTTAAAAATCTTAAATTGCAGCTTTTTTTGTCACATCATATTCCAATTTTTTTTTATAAAAAATAAATAAATTTATATATGTAAATTTGGTATATCAATAAAAAGTACAGATCACAGTGCAAAAAATTTGCCCTCATACTGCCGCTTATACGGAAAAGTGAAAGTTATAGGTGGTCAAAATATAGGGATTTTAAACATACTAATTTCTTTAAAAAGTTTGAGATTTTTTTTAAAGCTCTACAATAATAAAGTATGTAATCATGGGTATCATTTTAATTGTATTGACCCACAGAATAAAGAACTCATGTCATTTTTACAGTAAATTGTACAGTGTGAAAATTAAACCTTCCAAAATTAGCAAAATTGCGGTTATCTTTTCAATTTCACCACACAAATAGTATTTTTTTTGGGTTGTGCCATACATTTTATGGTAAAATGAGTGATGTCATTACAACGGACAACTGGTCACGCAAAAAACAAGCCCTGATACTAGTTTGTGGATGAAAATATAAAAGATTTATGATTTTTAGAAGGCGAGGAGGAAAAAATGTAAATTTAAAAATAAAATTTGTTTCGTCCTTAAGGCCAAAATGGACTTGGTCCTTAAGGGGTTACATATTGCAATAATAGATTGGAGGTGGACAGTCTATTCGTTTAACATAATAATTGTGTGCCATTTTATACATTATGGGTGAACTCATTGACAGCCCAGTAATACTTTACCTTTTTTTCACCCCTCACCAATTATTTATGACTCACAATATGTACAGGCAACAAATCTAAATACATTCTGCTTATTTTTGACTTTATTCACTGCAGCTATTTTTTTTTACTTTTATAGATCTTGAAGATTTCCGAAGCTATTTGGAAAAAAGATTTGATTTTGAACAGGTAACAGTGAAAAAGTTCAGAACATGGGCAGAAAGAAGACAGTTTAATCGTGAAGTAAAACGCAAGCAAGCAGGTTCTGAAAGACCCATTTTGCCTGCCAATCAGAAACTTATAACCTTATCTGTTCAGGATGCACCAACAAAGAAAGGTGTGTTTGAACACATTAGTGTTTTTTATTATATTTTGTCAAATAGCTAACTATTTCTGTAACTACTTATATGTTAAGACTGTATTTTTTCCTGATGTGGTGCTGTTTAAAGGTTTTCTGGATAACTCCTTTAAAGAGTACCTGTCATATCCCACATACATTTTTATGCTACTTAGCACCTAATCCTGGTGATGTACATATAACTTTAATGTGTCTAGCACCTATATTCTCTCACAAATATCTTTTTATAGTGCTCGCTTGGTTTTTCATCCAGTGCTCTGAAGAGGCATATCTGTCTCTTGTCCTCTCTCTGCATGACTCCTCTTCCTCCCTGAGTCTGCTGTGCTGGGTCTCTTTATCCAATCACTGCAGGCTGCTCTGTGACCATGATTTCTATAAATAGTAAATAAAATTTTCTTTTGAAGTATATTAGAAAGGTTAAAGAGTACCTAACCATGATCTAAACTCTCCCCTAATTACCCCCCCCCCCCAACCCACAATGTAACTCCAAGTCAGTCACACTTCTGTGAAATCACATTGTCCTCTCAGGAAGCAACACTGATGGACAATCAATTTTGCTTCCTGGCTGATGTTTCGGTCACTTTTGAATGCTGTCGGTGCTTTCACTCTAGTGGTAGGATGAAATACGCTGACAGACACAGCAAACCTTCTTGCCACAGGTCGCATTGATGTGCCATTCTGGATGAGCTGCACTACCTGAGCCACTTGTGTGGGTTGTAGGCTCCCTACAACCCACACAAGTGGCTCAGGTAGTGCAGCTCATCCAGGATGGCACATCAATGCGACCTGTGGCAAGAAGGTTTGCTGTGTCTGTCAGCGTATTGTCCAGAGCATGGAGGCTCTACCAGGAGACAGGGCAGTACATCAGGAGATGTGGAGGAGGCCAATAACCCAGCAGCAGGACTGCAACCTCCCCCTTTGTGCAAGGAGGAGCACTGCCAGAGCCATGCAAAATGACCTCCAGCAGGCCACAAATGTGCATGTGTCCGCTCAAACGGTCAGAAACAGACTCCATGAGGGTGGTATGAGGGCCCAACATCCACAGATGGGGGTTGTGCTTACAGCCCAACACCATGCAGGACGTTTGGCATTTGCCAGAGAACACCAAGATTGGCAAATTCGCCACTGGCGCCCTGTGCTCTTCACAGATGAAAGCAGGTTCACACTGAGCACATGTGACAGACGTAACAGAGTCTGGAGATGGCGTGGAGAAGGTTCTGCTGCCTGAAACATCCTCCAGCATGACTGGTTTGGCGGTGGGTCAGTAATAGTGTGGGGTGGCATTTCTTTGGGAGGTCGCACAGCCCTCCATGTGCTTGCCAGAGGTAGTCTGACTGCAATTAGGTACCGAGATAAGATCCTCAGACCGCTTGTGAGACCATATGCTGGTGTGGTTGGCCCTGGGTTCCTCCTAATGCAAGACAATGCTAGACCTCATGTGGCTGGAGTGTGTCAGCAGTTCCTGAAAGAGGAAGGCATTGATGCTATGGACTAGCCCGCCCGTTCCCCAGACCTGAATCCGACTGAGCACATCTGGGACATCATGTCGCGCTCCATCAACCAATGTCACCTTGCACCACAGACTGTCCACGAGTTGGCGGATGCTTTAGTCCAGGTCAGGAAGGACATCCCTCAGGAGACCATCCGCCACCTCATCAGGAGCATGCCCAGGTGTTGTAGGGAGGTCATACGGGCACATGGAGGCCACATACACTACTGAGCCTCATTATGACTAGTTTTAAGGACATTACATGAAAGTTGGAGCAGCCTGTAGTGTGGTTTTCCACTTTGATTTTGAGTGTAACTCCGTATCCAGACCTCCATGGGTTGCTAAATTTGATTTCCAAATTGTTGTGTGATTTTGTTGTCAGCACAATCAACTAGGTAAAGACGAAAGTATTTCATACAGTTAGTTCATTCAGATCTAGGATGTGTTATCTTAGTGTTCCTGTTATTTTTTTTGAGCAGTGTATTTTGCCAAGATGTACAACATATAAAACATTTTAAATCTGTCAATGCCCATTTAAATGTAACTTAGTAAGTCGCTACACAATTTTCATTTAAAAAGAACCCTGGTATTTCTAAGATGTCACATCAGTAGTGAGAAACCAGTATTTTTATTATCAACCAAGTGCAGTTTACAGGTAAAGACTACAGTCTTCAGTGGCGTGTCAACCACTGATGGATTATTGCAGGGCAAGGAAACTCAATGTGCAAATAAGAGGACAGTTGGAGTTCAACTTCATGAGCCTGGTAGTCATATCCAATATGAATTGAATGGATAATACTTATAGTTACATTAGTAATACACAAAGTTGTTTACCCATGGTTATTGATTACACCAATTCTTCTTTAGGCTGAACTGGAGGCCTAAAATAAACTCTTTAACATGAACCACACTCTAGGGCATTGGGATTACTGATGCAAATACAGATGGATACATTTTCCCTCAATGTGATCTGTGCCCTATGCATATGGAAATAGTTTTTAACCTCTTTACGCAAAATCAGGTACATGTACGTGGTGATCAGGGATGACTTCTTGCATCACCATATACATGTACCTGATCATTTTAAACTGTCACAGCACCGCCGGGCGCTGTGACAGTTTATTGGCCATGGATGAGCCTCCCTGAAGCCAGCCAGGGACCAATTGCAGCGGTCCGTGGCCGGCGATCACTGCTATTGATCCATCAGTACAGACAGACCAATAGCTGTGATAGTGGGGGGGTCTCCTCCTTCTCCTCCTGCGCTTCACACAGTGAAGCGATCGGTGGTGTGGGGGGCACTGTCGGAAGAGGCCACCCGCGGCACTCAGGATCGGAGCTGCCCTCCGATCCTGGGTTAACCCTGTAGACAATGTGGTCACTGAGACTGCAGCGTCTATTAGGGTTATAGAGGGAGGGAGCTCTCTCTGTCACCGATCGGCGCTCTGCAAAATGAAAGCAGAGCGCCGATGGTTGCCATGGCAACTGGAGGCCTGACAGTGGCCTCCATTGTCATGGCAACAGGAGATCAGTCTAAGGTAGAGACTGATCTATCCTGTCAATAATGACAGGCATAACTCAATGGAGTACAGATGTGTACTCCATTGAATTATGTGTATAATAGTGTGTTTAAAAAAAAAAAAAAAGTTAAATGGGAAAAATAAAAAATAAAGAGAAAAAAATCATAAAATAGAAAAAGAAAGAAATATGACAAAATATATAAAAAATTTTATGTATATATGTATATAACACACCCAAAAACCGTCAACATGTCCCGCAAAGAGTCCTCACACAATTGCGTCAGTGAAAAAATGTAAAAGTTACGGCCCACAGAATAAGGCGACTTACAAAAGGTGTATTTTATGTGTGTGTTCACTGCTGATTATAAGAAGACATCTCTAGTACAGCAGTTCTTATTGGCAGACCTGTATTATAGCATAAATCACCCCTTTATCCATGTTCAAGAGGATCGGGGCAGTGGAACACTTAATGAATGCAATATTTCAGACCCATTCTCTCTTTAAGTGTTGCTTGTAGGGGTGAATTTCCTTGCAATACAGTGTTGTATGGACAAAAACAGCAAACTGAATACCTTTTTTTTTTTCTTCTTTCTTTCTTTGTGTGTCTGCTGATTTTGTCCTGTCTGTACACGTCTATTAAAGGGGTGTTCCAGGAATTTTTTTTTATTTGACTATGCTACATGGGCTGTGTAAAGTTAGCGTAGTCCATAATATAGTGTCTGTACCTGTGTTTGACTGTTTTCTCACAATTCTTATGTGATTTTCACCCCAATATTTATTTTTGTCAGCATACAAAATGACTGTCTGAGATTTTTCCAAGTTTGCAATGTGTCCAAGACCTGACTCACTAGTCAGCTGATGACAGGGAGCCTGTCTGCTTTAATGGGTGGAGGGTTCGCTTGGTGGGAGAGATCAATCTGCAACTAATGCAACAGCTGTAGGCACCATGATTGAAAACCACAGGTCTTTTGAATGGATGCAGCTCATTTATGTTTCAATGGGTGGGGTGGCTGATGTGTGGGAGGGAGGAAGATGGAATTGTGGGATTTGTAGTAAAAAAAAAAAAAAAAAAAAAAAAAGTCAAACAATTCACAAAAAGCTAGCCACAGTGTTATGGTAATATCACAACATAGCCATTTAGCCCCAAGACAAGCGCAGATCCTTCCTAAGCATGTCCATTACTGTCTGCCAGGTAAGTACTAAAATCACCTTATGGTGGATAACCCCTTTAATCCAATAGTATTGTCATCTATTGTTACATGAACATATCTGAATGTACTGTATATTCCTGGGTTCCATTATATTCATATTGGCCCATTTTTATAAATATTTCAGTGTTATACTTTTAGGTATTGTTTTTTTTTGCTGAATGTGTACAGTGGGCTCATTATATTATATTGGGAGCAGTATGGCCAGTAAGTTCATACGTAGCAGTTTTTCCACTGCAGATTTCTGCTGCATGTGAATGGGGTATTGAAGGCAATCTGTCAGCTGTCTTTGCTGCTAAGAGCTGCAGACCATTTTGGAATGGCTGTTGGGATATAAAAGCAAACTGTGGTTGCCAGCATCCAGTGCCGAGCTGTTCAAGTGCCACAGGCCTGAGGCACCTTCTCACTCACCTTCACCTCCCAATCTCTTATTAGTTGACATATAGAGCCTTGTATGTCAGCCACAGAGAGGCTGGGAAGGGAGGTGAGTAAGTAGGCATGGCAAGCTGTGGCACTTAAACAGCTCGATTCAATCTCCTTGATACTTGCCCATAAAAAAGCAGTTTCATGAGTTTGGCAACCACCATGAGCTCCAGGAAAGGTACAGTTTGTTTTTATACCCTAACAGCTATCCCAAAGCGGTCTGCAGATCTTAGTAGCAAATAGAATTGGCAGATTCCTGTTAAACTCACTCCATATACATTGGACTATAAGTTAATGCAGAACCAGCACTGTAAACCTGCAGCCGTTGCACCATATTTGAATTTAATCTAACAAGAACTATAGTTTATTTAAAATGCTAACACTGTTTTTATCTAACAGAATTTGTTATTAATCCAAATGGAAAGTCGGAAGTTTGCATCCTCCATGAATATATGCAGAGAGTCTTGAAAGTCCGTCCTGTTTACAACTTCTTTGAATGTGGTAAGGAACCAGGGCATCTGTATGTTGTGAATAGGCAATCGCAGCAGATCAGGACATGGGTGATACCTTCATACGTAAGACTTAAGTTTAAGTGGTTTTCTTACTTACTGGACATGCTTCTTTGCAGCATTCCGTTGGCACTTTTACTTAAATGGGCTCTGTCATTAAAGGAGACTAAACTCAGGAAGTGCGGTCTGGCCAAAGGCAGTGAATAGAACGCACTCTCCATGTTTCATACACAGGCAGATTCCAGATTTATAAGGCCATGAAAGTGACATTTTTTTACTGGGAGTAAATTACAAATAGTATTTATTTTACATGCTGTATCATATACAAAAAAATAGTTTTAATCACAGAGCCCATTTAAAGGGGTGTTCCGGGAAGAAGAAAAAAATGTTTGTAGATTAACTGACAATAGGAAGTTATAAAGATTTGACTCAGGTCAGACCCCGGACAAAGTTCAGTCATACACAGTGCTCCCTGCAGCCACTGGAAAGCTGCAATATTGCACCTAACCTGAGAATTGGTGGTGTGCTGTTTTTTTTAAAAGAAATCAGCTCTGTTTTTCTGTTCCTGCATAACCCTTTAAAATTCAAAGGATTGTATCTAAAACGCAGTTTATTGAAGATGTAGCTGCCAGTTTATTGTATGTAATTAAAGGTAGCATAGTAGAAAATATCTTGATGAACTGGCAAATATACAGCAGGGACATTTAAATAGATCCTTTTAGGTTCCTGCCTTTATTTTCAGATTGCCCTTAAATTTTTTTCACTTTCATTTTACCATTGTAGGTAACCTTTTTTTATCTGTTCTGATATTTTCTTGTTGTGTAGAGAACCCAAGTGAGCCTTTTGGAGCATCTGTGATTATAGATGGAGTGACCTATGGTACTGGAACTGCAAGCAGCAAAAAACTGGCAAAAAATAAAGCTGGTATTTATTTTGTAGTAAATTCTCTACTTTATGTATCATTGCACTTTGGTAAGCTGTGAAGGAAAATTCTTCTTTTTCTTTTTTTTTAGCCCGATCTACACTGGAAATCCTCATTCCTGACTTTATAAAACAGACCTCTGATGAAAAGCCCAAAGATAGCGATGAGCTGGAGGTAAGACAGAACTGTCTATTTAATAATAGGAGTGATTGGTTAGATTATACAGTCAGGCAGTGTGTATTAACACCTTGGGGTGTACTTGTACGCCCTGGTCCCACTCCCCTGCGTCATAGCCGGATGGTACCTGCCGCTATCAGCCGCCAGGACCCGTGTCTAATGCCGGACATAACCGTTTGAGTTAACCCCTTAGACGCGGCGATCAACTTCTAAAGTGAAAGTAAACTGTTCCCAGCAGCTCAGTCGGGCTGTTCGGGCCCACCGCGGTGAAATCGCGGCATCCTGAACAGCTGAGAGGACGGGGGGGAGGGTGCCTGCCTCCTCTGTCCAATTGGTGATCTGCTGCACCATGCCTGCTCAGCAGGCTGGAGCAGCAGAGCGCCGAAAACACTGATCAATGCTATGCTATGGCATAGCATTGAACAGTGTATGCAATCAGAAGATTGCATGTAATAGTCCCCAGTGGGGACTTAAAAATGGTGTAAAAAAGCATTAATTAAACCGCATGGCCAATGGCATAGTATGTAAAAAAAATTCAAAAATGTAGTGTTATTGGTCATTTTGTATACCCTTAAAAATCGAATAAAAAATTATCAAAAAGTCCCATCAAAACAAAAATGGTAATGATGAAAACTTCAGATCACAGCGCAAAAAAATTAGCCCACATGCATCCCCGTATGTGGAAAAAAGAAAAAAGTTATAGGGGTCAGAAGATGACAATTTAAACCAGCTAATTTCGGTGCATGTAATTTTTTTTTTTAAGTTGTAAAATAAAATAAAACCTATATAAATTAGGTATCCTTGTGACCATATGGACCTACAGAATTAAGATAAGTTGTAATTTTTACTGAAAAGTGCTCTGTGTAGAATCTGAAGCCCCCAAAAGATACAAAATGGTGTTCATTTAAAAAAAAAATTTTTTATCAATTTTGCCCCACAAATGTATTTTTTTCTGCTTTCGCCATAGATTTTGTGGTGAAATGATTAATGTCATTACAAAGTAAAATTGGTGGTGCAAAAAAAAGCTCTCTTATGGGTCTGTAGGTGGAAAATTGAAAGCGTTAGAGCTGGGCGGTATGACCAAAGATGTGTATCACAGTATTTTTGTAACTTATAGCGATTCCACGGTATGTAACGGTATTTCTCTCTCTCCTCCCCAATTAATTATCAGCCCAGCGCTGCGCTGTCCCCACCTCTTGGAACTAATTATATGTGACCCGCGAGCGCTGTTCTTCTTCAGCCCCCCCCCCCACACCAATTATCAGCCCAGCACTGCGCTGTCCCCACACTAATCACATGTCACCCGCAAGCGCTGCCTTCCTCGTCCTCCTGTTTGTTGCGGGCCGCCAGCACTGGAACTCTGTACTGTACGCTGTATCCCTATGCCCAGGCTGCAAAAGATAAACAGTTAACTTTAACTCACCTCCTGTTGGTCCGGTACTGGCCTCACCTGCTTCCTGGGGACGGGAACGTCGGAGAGCCTTCAGCCTATCACCGCCCGCAGTGATGTTCCCCCTCGGCCGGTGATAGGTTCCGCCTCGGTCGGTATTCTGTATGAACCGGTATACTGCCCAGCCCTAGAAAGCGTTATGATTTTTAGAATGTGAAGAGGAAAAAACGAAAGTGCAAAAATGAAAAATGGCCCGGTCCTTAAAGGGAATGTTTCACCATTTTTATTTTTTTAATAAATAGAATAATTTTATCAAGATAAAGGATTTCATTTATGTATTAAAATTTTGGACAATGTAGTTTTAATGTTATTTATTAATAAAGTGTGTACTCGGGGCTGCCATTATTGTAGCCTCTTTTATGGTTTGTAACTACAGAACACTTACACAGTTACTTTATGGCAGGTACACGGCATAAGAAAGTTAAGACTGAGAGTGTCTCATAGAAAAGCATTGACTGCTTACTGCACATGTGCATAGCATAGATTAGGTGAAATGAAAGGGGGTGAACCAGCACCATTTTCTCGAAGTCCCTGAGGAGCAAAGATCTTTAAGAGACATCTAGTCAGTTTTTTACCACTCTTCAGACACCAACTAAATGACAGTGGAATTGGGAAAAACTACAAAAAAAAACTCCCCCTCTCCTATTGCACATTGACAGAGGAGGAAGGTAGACAGGTGAGGTCTAATTGCAGCAGCCAGACAAGTTGCTTGATTTCACCAGATTCCTCATGTTAGCTCCCTCTGCTGGGCAACAGTGGGAGATATGACAAGTTTTAATTTCATTTTTCATATTTTGTGGCTAGTAAAGAAATATATATATTTTTTTTTTAAATATTTAAAACAATCACATTTGGTGACACATTCCCTTTAAGGGGTTAAGCATTGTATACAATATTCACTCCCCTTTATTTAGTTCACTTCCATCTGACTGGCTGAATTGTCAGACAAACTATAAATCCACACATCCCAGAAATGGAAGGGCGTATCAAGAAACTGTTAAAAGGTGTTTGTGATCAGGATACCCTAAGCTGTTTCATGACAGTAAAATCTTTAAATTTTTCTGAGGTTAGCAACAGGTCCTCTTAAAAGGAAACAGTCACCCGTTCACCCGCACTATACCAGATACACCGGGTGGGTGAACAGAAGACCGATGCGGGGGTCTCGGACTGCTATACCTACCTGTAGTCTGCAGCCCCGATCCCCCGAAGGTCACTCTCTTCCAGCGCTGACTTGGGCTTTGAGGCGGGGCTCCAGACTGCAGGTAGGTATAGCAGTCCGAGACCCCCGCATCGGTCTCCTGTTCACCCAATGTATCTGGTATAGTGCGGGTGAACGGGTGACTGTTTTCCTTTAATATTGTTACAGCTGAAATTTTTTTAACTTGTCTCCTGATGTGTTTTTTTTTTTTTTTAGTATTTTAACCATATCAGTATTGAAGATTCACGAGTGTATGAGCTCACCAATAAAGCTGGACTGCTGTCACCATATCAAATTCTTCACGAGTGCCTTAAGAGGTTTGTATTTTTAACAAAGCAGATGTGTCATCATTTGTTATCCAATGCATACTACACACTGATAGATGAATTGGTAAAATCAGTTGTCTTTTCTTTCTTTAGAAACCATGGAATGGGTGATACATCAATCAAGTTTGAAGTCATTCCTGGAAAGAACCAGAAGAGTGAATATGTGATGACTTGTGGAAAACACACTGTGAGAGGCTGGTGTGAGTTTTCTGATTTTCTTATCCTACTGAATCATAATTTTCAGCTTTAGACTAAGTTCACGCAGTGGAAATTCTGTTATTCTGCTCAAATTACATTTTGCAAAGCTTTCTGCATAATTTTTGCAGTTTCATGAAATTTTGTCCGAATTTCTGTGCGCTCAAAATTCAAAGCCCCAAATGACTTAAATTGGATTCCGCACAGAATTTAGCAAAATTTAAAGACATGCTGAAACCGGAAAGCAGAATTTCCACTGCACTGCCGTTTGAATGGAACAGTGAAAAATTCCCATTCAATTCAATGTTCAGTGAATTTCAAAGCAGAATTTTCCAGTGGAATTCTGCACAACAATTCCACCATGTAAACATAGCCTTAGAAATTTCTGTGCTTAATTCTTTTCTACCAAGGTGGCAGCGGATTTTTTGAAGCTTTGCAGATTGTTTGCGGAATGTGCCTGTAATTTCTGCTGATTTGCAAAGATTTTGGACTTCAATGGGCTCTTCTAAGGAATCTAAAGAATTGTGCAAACACTAGTGACAAATTTTATCCACAAAATATGTCCCTGGAGGTAACAGGGCAAATCATAAATTCAACAACCTTTGAGGGGTTGCCCCCTCGCGGGGATTAAACCCTTCACTAGATCCCCCCTTAAAAACAATCTTTATTATTAACTTGTTAAAATATTACCCCTTCACACTATGATTAAAATTGTCAGTGGAGGGTATGATATTAGGGAGCTATAATTACTCCTCTCTTTGTATATGGAGCTTATAGTATATAATTCTCCGTGCCAATCTTATATTGCTTAGGCGCAGAGTATACCTATGCTCTAGACACTTTTTTTATCCCTCCACTGTTTAAAACTAACTACCAGCCCACCCGACGTTTCGGTGATAAATCACCTTTGTCAAGGGTTAGAGGCTAATGGCGCGAGGGACGCTGTGCACTTACTAATATAGCCTACTGTTGACATCACTTCCTAACTTAATTAACCAATCCCGTAGCGCCACATCATGTTCCCAGGTATCGCGGTCACGGCTCCTCCACTAATAATAAGGGAGGTCCGTGACGTGCTAGTCACATGGTCTCATCATGTGATCGAGTTCCTGTCGTCCGCGTCCTAGGTTGTCAACGCTACACATCCTCTCCGTGTCACGTGACCTCCACTTTACTACGTCACTTCAGTTTCAGCGCATGCGCTAGAACTTAGATTCTTATCTGCTGTTTACATTCATAGTGCGCACTCTCCAGGACTTAGAAAAAATCACGGTCACGGTGACCGTGATTTTTTCTAAGTCCTGGAGAGTGCGCACTATGAATGTAAACATCAGATAAGAATCTAAGTTCTAGCGCATGCGCTGAAACTGAAGTGACGTAGTAAAGTGGAGGTCACGTGACACGGAGAGGATGTGTAGCGTTGACAACCTAGGACGCGGACGACAGGAACTCGATCACATGATGAGACCATGTGACTAGCACGTCACGGACCTCCCTTATTATTAGTGGAGGAGCCGTGACCGCAATACCTGGGAACATGATGTGGCGCTACGGGATTGGTTAATTAAGTTAGGAAGTGATGTCAACAGTAGGCTATATTAGTAAGTGCACAGCGTCCCTCGCGCCATTAGCCTCTAACCCTTGACAAAGGTGATTTATCACCGAAACGTCGGGTGGGCTGGTAGTTAGTTTTAAACAGTGGAGGGATAAAAAAAGTGTCTAGAGCATAGGTATACTCTGCGCCTAAGCAATATAAGATTGGCACGGAGAATTATATACTATAAGCTCCATATACAAAGAGAGGAGTAATTATAGCTCCCTAATATCATACCCTCCACTGACAATTTTAATCATAGTGTGAAGGGGTAATATTTTAACAAGTTAATAATAAAGATTGTTTTTAAGGGGGGATCTAGTGAAGGGTTTAATCCCCGCGAGGGGGCAACCCCTCAAAGGTTGTTGAACACTAGTGACAGGCTCAATGTTGTAGCGGAATCTGGAATGCAGTATTTTTGCACTGGAATTTCTGCAGCATAAAATTTGCTGTGTAAATGGGACAGCAGAAATTCCATTTCAGATTCTGCATGGAAATTCCGCTGTGTGAACATAACCTGAGGCTACTGTCACACTGCAGTTTATTTTTATTTTTTTCTGGAAAACTGCCACTGGTTTTGGCTCAAAAAATAGTAGAGATGCAGTATCTTTTAACTTGGCTCTGGCTTCTCCAGGGGGATGGGTTGAAGTTATGTCACAAGATTTCCTTTGTATGGATAGATACAATTGTTTACTCATGCAGCACATTTTTATAATGTAAGATATTTGTCTTTTTGGCTGGCCCGGGGAACAGTGATCACTGTGGATACAGTTTTGCAAACATGTTACAAGGAAAGCTGTGTTCAGCAATAAATAGAAATGTATTATTTCTCTATCGGCTCCATTGGGGGACACAGACCATGGGTGTATGCTGCTGTCACTAGGAGGTTCGACACTATGGCAACAAGAGAAGTCGGCTCCTCCCAGCAGGGTATACCTGCCCACAGGCACCTGAGGTAACCAGTTTTAGCTTAGTGTCTTAAGGAGGTGGACATGGTCCGGAGTTCTCTCCAGACCAGGTCTTATGTTTTTATTATTTTCCTAGTTAGGGATGTGGTTTTTTTTATTCCTTTTTCTTTCATGTTTTCAGGTGGGGATTCAGGAACTGCGGCTCACTGTCTCCCCATTGCGATTGAGGGGGCACAGACATTGCGTATATACGCTGTTAACCCCCTCTCGCCAACAGTCAGCGCCTGGGGTTGTACCTCATGGATCCGGGTCCCCTATTTCCCTGCTCGCCTCGTTCGCACATGGTAGCTCGGTGTGATGCAGGTGACAGAAGGCTGACTGAAGACTTCATAGGAAGACTTCATGAGGTAAGTTCTTCTGACTGAGGTGAGTATATTCCCTTTCTCCTAGGTACAGCCTTGCAACCTCTGGATACCCTCACTTTTTGCCCACTTTTTCTCAGGGGCTGGCCTGGACAAGGGGTTTTTCTATAGTTATTGAAAAAACTGGGGTGAGCAGGAGCATTTTTGGACTGGGGTACAACTTTATTCAGAGGGCACTATACTTTTCACTTTCCTGAGCGATATGTGTGTGTGGTGTCAATGTTTCTTAAGTGGCTGACAGCCGCTGCGTTTTTACTATGCGGGCGCATGAAGCGCCGGCTTACTTTCGGTTTCGGCTGCCGGCGGTGTCTCGCTCGCTTCCCCGCAAGCGCATATGCAAATGACGTGCGCTCGGGGAAAGGGGCGTGGGCGCCATTACTGACCTTCTTGTCAGAAGCTGAGGGCACTATAGCTCCGCCCTCCTCTGTTGGGGCTTCTGAGAAGCCCAAATTAGCCTCCAATCAGCACTGTGCGCGTAGTGAGAGGCAGGGGCCAATCAGCAGTGCCCCTGCTCCTGGCCCGCCCCTCTTATGCTATTGGCCGGCATTTCTCCCTCCTTTGTCTACACTAGAACGGAGTTCTCCTCACAGCAGCTGCCCTGGGGTCACAGACTTGGGCTGCACAGACAACTGGAGCGTTAGTTCATCATTTTGTCTGTAAAAGCTGTAATTCCAAAATGCCTGGTTCTGCTGAACCCATTTGCTCCCTCTAAACAGTTAACTGGAGTGTTAGCCACTCATTAAATCTGTAAAAGCTGTATCTCAAAAATGTCTGTTTCTGCTGAACCACTTGTTCTGCCTGCTCCCCTTGACCGCCCTGCTATTCTACCCCGGTTGTCTACCAGACCCGGTGGGTTCGGCCGCCCCTCCAGCCTGGGTTCTCTACCTCCCCCAGTCTATGTCCGACTTGGCTCAGGACTTCTGTTATGAGGTGACTGCATTGGAGAGGCCCTCCTGGCCCTCTGGAGGGTCCCACTCTCCTCCTATACTGATGCTCTCGCAGCATCATGTGGGTGTTTTTCATCTGACTCCTCCTCCGAGTCTTCTGGCAGGCACGGGCGCTCCCCTCACAGGCATCGCTCTGTTACTCCTCTAGAGGACGCTCCCATGGTCGCTGCTCTGGCTCTCCAGACCTGCGTACCTGGTCAGTCTCCCCCTTTTCCAGGGCCACCTCACACATTCCCATTCACCTGGAGAACTTGTGGATGCAGTTTCCTATTCGGCCCCCGACTCGGAGGACCACACGAATATGCCTGATTTGGTGTACTCATTGGTTTCGGCCATAAGAGCCATCTTCCAGCTAAGGACCCAGGAACTTCGGACATGGTCCAGAAGTTTCCTCTCATCATGCCCGACCTCTTCCAGGGCTGCCTCACCTCGTTCCCATTCACCTGGAGAACTTGCGGATGAGGTTTCTGATTCGGCCTCAGACTTAAAGGAACACACGGATTCCTGATGTGGTGTACTCATTGGTTTCGGCCATAAGATATACCTTCCATCTAAAGGACCCAGGAACTTCGGATGTGGCTCCAGAAGTCTCCTTTTCTTCGTGCCCGCCCGGCACCCAAGACCTTCAGTTCTCATGCTGAATTTTACGCGTTGCTGGTATCCACCTGGAGGCACCCTGACAAGAAGTTTCAGGAAACTTAGAAGGTTCAAGCGCGGTATCCCTTCGCCGTGGACCTCCTCTCCAACTGTGGATCTGTCGGTCTCCCGCCTCTCTAAGGCACCTACCCGGCCTTTGGCTCATGTGGCTGCATTCAAGACATGAAGGTGGAGACTTTGGCAAACTTTGCCTTAGACAGCAGGATCTTCCTGCTTTTGCTTCGGCCTGGGGGTCAGTGTGGTCTCCCAACTCCGCCAGGGTAGTCTTCAAGATCCCTCTGGAGGATTTATTTAATCTAGCCGATGCTCCGCAGCTGGATATTTTCTGTTTCATGCGCAGCCACTGTGCTGCCTTTGCCACAAGCCACCGTCCCTCCATGTGGCTTAAAGCCTGGAATGTGGACGCCGCCTTCAGGAAGTGAGGCGTCGGGCAGAAAAGAGTTCTTTATTACCTCTGGATACGGCTCACAGAACCGCTTTCCGTCGTAAGTCCTCCTTCGGGTTCTGCGGACCTTTGGTGCCACACAGGGTACCAACAAGGGGTCCAGCCGGGCGCCTTCATGGGAAGAAGGCTTCCTCCTTCTGGACCTGTCCCTCCCGGAGGTCGGCTATCCGTTCAGGCCGTTTAGCGGCCCCATCGGGCACCCGTAGGCCTTCCTCGATCTGATTGGTCGCCCCCACCCCCCGACCACCTTTCTCGGGTGGTTGGTCGCCTCTTACTCTTCCGGGATGCCTTGGCTACGCACATTCATTGTCCCGGTTCCTTCAGGGGAAAGTTTTTGAGGTTTATTCCAACCTCTTTGTGGTCCCCAAGAAAGGCGTTTCTGTTCGCCCAATCTTGGTTTTCGAGTATCCCAGCCAGCATCTTCTGCTTCCCATCCCGAATGGAGTCTCTCCATTCAGTGCTGGCGTCCCTGGTTCATGGGGAATTTTCGTTCGTCGGTGGACATCAAGGATGCCTGCCTCCACATCTCATTGTTCCAGGCATCAGCGGTACCTCCACTTTGCAGTTCCGGACGGTCATTTTCTATTGTGGCTCTCCAGTTCGGTCTGGCCACTTCTCCGTGGACATTTTAACAAAGTCCCGGCGCCTGTGATAGCCCCTTTTACGGACAACAGTTGTTTCCGTGATTCCTTACTTGGACGACCTTCTGATCAGAGTTCCAGCCAGGGCCCAGATCCTGGAGAGTCTTGGTCTCAACCTCCAGACCTTGTCTCTCTTGGGTTGGATGGTCATTCGGTACAAGTCCAACCGCTTTCCTGGGGCTCCAGATCGATGCGGCCTCTGCCCGCTTTCAACTCTGCCAACCAATCGGCTGACTCTCTTATCAAGAGTCCGATGACTTCGGGACCCTGCTCCAGTTTCCATTCGCTTTTGCATGGATATCCTGGGTCGGTTAGCGGCGGCCGTGAAGGCCGTGCCATTTGCCCAGTTTCATCACCGACCTCTTCAATTGGTGATTCTCTTCCAGTGGGACAGGTCTCCATTGTCACTCGACAGTCTTGTCGATCCCTTCTATGGTGGCTTCGTTTCTCCCCTGCTTTTTCGGGCGCTCCTTCCTGCCCCTCCCTGCCAGTCTGTTGGGCTGGGAGGTGTTTTCAAGGACCGGCCGGTCTGGGGCCTTGGTCCCTCGAGAAGCCCTTTTTCCCCATCAACATGTTGGGGCCTAGAGCAATCCTTTCTTTGCTTGCTTCTTGGGAAATCCCTTCTGGGCGGAACTCAGGTTTCTGGCCATCTCAGCGCTTTTCATTCCGGGCGTTTCTGGGATGTGGTCTTTCTCAGCTGGTCTTCAGCCGTCCAAGGCGAGTGGTCCCTACATCCGGAGGTGTTTGCAGTGATCTGCAACCCCTGGGGCGCTCCAGGCGTGGACCTCTGCACGTCCCGCCACAACCAAGCGTTCCTCTTTCTTGGTCGGGCTTTGCCCTGCATTATCTGTTTATTGGTCGGGCTTTGCCCTACCTTATCTGTTTCCTCCCCTTCCTCTCTTTTCTAGATCCTGAGGAAACTCGCAGCAGAGGGCGTTCCCCCATTCTCGTGGCCCAGACTTTCCTCGGCGGGCGTGGTACGTCGTCGTGGTCAGGCTCCTAAACTACTTACCACTGCACCTTCCCTATCATCCAGACCTCCTATATCAGGTCTCCTGTGCCACCCCTATTTACCGTCTCTGCTTTTGACGGCGTAGCGTTTGAGACAGCGGTTCTGAGGACCCGCGGTTTCTCTTCCCAAGTGGTTCACACCATTCTGAGGGCTCACAAGCCTTCCTCTGCAAAGGTTTACCACCATACCTGGCGGTCTTATTTCTGTTGGTGTGAAACTCAGCCTTTCTCTCCGGTCGTGGTTGGCTTTCGGCCGTTTCCATTCTTTTTCAACGTTCTTTGGCGTTCAAATATCATGTCCGAACCTAGTTCAGGGAGTGGCACAAGCTGCCCCTCCTTATCAGTCCCCTTTTTTCCCTTGGGACTTACACTTTGTCATAGGTGCTCTGCAGGACGCCCCTTTGGACCCTCCCAGGGACATTTCTTTTCCCGGAAGGTGGTGTTCCTTATTGCTCTTACCTCTGTTAGGAGGGTGTCAGAGCTGGTAGCTCTCTCCTGCCGTTCTCCCTTCCTGGTGGTATACCAGGACAAGTTGTTTTCCGTCCAGGTCCATCCTCCTTATTTGAGATGTTTTTTTTTAACTTTTTCATCTCCAATGAGAACATTGCCCTACCGTCCTCTTGTCCGGCCCCTTCTCATTCCTGTAAGCATTTGTTTCACAACCTGGTTGTGGTGAGGGCTGTTCAGACTTATCTCGCAGTCACTCTTTCCTTTCGGCAGTGTGACCCCCCTTTTTTGTTTTTCCGGAAGGTCGTTGTACAGGACAACCTGCTTCTACGACCACAATTTTTCGGTGGATCCGGTCTGCTCTTTTTGGGAGCTTACCGCTGCAAGGGGAAGATCCCACTCTTCAGGGGTTTGGCTCTTTCCACCGGTTTTTCGGGGCATCCTGAGCCCTCCGCTACGTGGCTTCGGCCTTGCAGTTCTGTAAGGCGTCCGCGTGGTCGTCTTTGTACACTTTCTCAAGTTGCTACCAGATTCATGCCTTTGCATCGGTTAATGCTACTCTGGGCTGTAAGATGTTGCAGACAGCGGTGGTCCAACCGTCCACCTGTCTGATTCCTTACCCACCCAAGGGACGGCTTTGGTACGTCCCATGGTCTCTGTCCCCCAATGGAGCCGATAGAGAAAAGGAGATTTTTTTATGCTTACTGTAAAATCTCTTTCTTGAAGGATCCATTGGGGTACACAGCTCCCCCCCTTTTTTCTGGTGTTCGTATTTCAGTTATCTGTCCGAAGGTGTGTTCAGTTGCCTTCTGATTGCTCGGACAGTTT
The DNA here is from genome assembly GCF_029499605.1 of Hyla sarda. Taxonomy (NCBI): domain Eukaryota; kingdom Metazoa; phylum Chordata; class Amphibia; order Anura; family Hylidae; genus Hyla; species Hyla sarda. Next base: position 441,491,573 of record NC_079189.1, read on the forward strand.
GTGGTTTTCTCTTGAACTGTCGGTCTTCTCCTATTGCTCTGGGACTAAAACTGATTACCTCAGGTGCCTGCTGGGAGGAGCCGACTTCTCTTGTTGCCATAGTGTCGAACCTCCTAGTGACAGCAGCATACACCCATGGTCTGTGTCCCCCAATGAATCTTTCGAGAGAGATTTTACGGTAAGCATAAAAAATATCCTCCTTTTTACGGCCACCAATTAAATAAACTGCCTTCCTTGTCATAATCATAGAAATCTATATGCCCTACTAATGCATATATACAGTACAGTGGGTGTTGTAATGTACTCTTAGGGTGCTGTGTTTACCATGGAACTTTGTAAGAAGAGGATTTTAGAATGTTTGTTTGTTTGCTCCTTTAATCCCTTGGGGACTCAGGGTTTTCCGTTTTTGCACTTAGGCTTAGAACTGGGAAGTGCAAAAACTGTACAGTGGGTGTCATAATGTACTCATAGGGTGCAGTGTTTACCATGGAATGCTATCAACTTTGATCACCGCGATCAGTGACGCGCTATTAGCCCCGGGTCCTGGCTACCGTTAGCTGACCGACCCAATATGACGCTGGGTCATTACCCCGCGTTATATCGCAGGCGCAGGACGTACAGGTATGCTCTGCGTCCCTAAGAGGTTAAATGGGCACTGTCAGATACAAAAACTTTTTGTATGTTTTACATCTTGGCAAAACAATAACTTTTCTAATATACTTCTTCTGAAAATGTTATAAAATTTTTATATAAATCATGGCTTAAAAAACTGGGGTCCCCATACCTGCTGGGACACACACAAGTCCAGAGGCAGCGTCATGACGCATGGACCCTGGACACTGCTCTTCTCCCACCAGCCTGTCGCTCATCCTGCAGGAGCAAAGAGCGGCCGGGACCGAGCACACAGCAAGTAAGGTCCTGCATTCCTGCAGAGGGATGCAGGAGTTTTTTTTTTTTTTGTTAAATAACCCTTAAGGACTTAGTACACTCCCGGTGTTAAAAACTGGGTCACGCCATGACCCTGCATCACACTGGGTCGGTCCCGGCTGCTAATCATACCCGGGACCCTGGGCTAACAGCGTGCGGCATCGATCGTTGTGCTGCGCGCTGTTAACCCTTCAGACGCGGCGATCAAAGTTGACCGCCGCGTCTGAAAGTGAAAGTAAATGCTTCCCGGCAGCTCAGTCGGGCTGATCGGGACAGTTCCGATCAGCTGGGACGCAGGCGGAGGTCTCCTTACCTGTGTCCGCGGCGTCCGATCGGGGTTTGATTGCTCCAAGCCTGAACTACAGGCTTGAGCAATCGAGCCCCTATCTCGCTGATCCGTGCAGAGCTATGGCTCTGCAGGGATCAGCATAGGAGATCAGTGTGTGCAGTGCTACAGCTCCCTATGGGAGCTATAGCACTTCCAAAAAAAAGTGAAAAAAAAGTTAACAAAGGTCATTTAACCCCTTCCCTAATAAGTTAAAATCGCCCCCCTTTTCCCATAAAAAAAACTGTGTAAATAAAAGTTAACATATGTGGTATCGCCGCGTGCGTAAATGTCCGAACTATAAAAATATTTCATTAATTAAACCGCACGATCAATGGCGTACGCGCAAAGAAAATCCAAAGTCCAAAATAACATATTTTTGGTCGCTTTTTATATCATGAAAAAATGAATAAAAAGCGATCAAAAAGTCCGATCAATACAAAAATTGTACCGCTAAAAATGTCAGATCACGGCGCAAAAAATGAGCCCTCATACTGACCCATACGCAGAAAAATAAAACAGTTATAGGGGTCAGAAGATGACAATTTTAAACGTGTAAATTTCCATGCATGTAGTTATGATTTTTTCCAGAAGTACGACAAAATTAAACCGATATAAGTAGGGTATCATTTTAATCGTATGGACCTACAGAATAAAGAGAAGATGTCATTTTTACTGAAAAATTTACTGCGTAGCAACGGAAGCTCCCAAAATGGCGTTTCTTCTTCAATTTCGTCGCACAATGATTTTTTTTTCCCGTTTCGCTGTAGAGTTTTGGGTAAAATGACTGATGTCAATGCAAAGTAGAATTGGTGGCGCAAAAAATACGACATCATATGGATTTTTGGGTTCAGAATTGAAAGGGTTATCATTTTTAAAAGGTGAGGAGGAAAAAACTAAAGTGCAAAAACCGAAAACCCCTCAGTCCTTAAGGGGTTAATAACTACACTGAAGCTCCACAGCAGCCATTAGCGGTTTTCCCCCAGTGCACTTCTAACATCACTGATGCTGAAAGTGCTAGGAGCGCACGGGGAAAACTGCTTATGTCGGCTACTGCGGAGCGCCCGAGATTGCGCCGCACATATTACATCAGCCCCACTCTGCAGCTAATACAGCCGCACACTGCCACTCACTTATTAGCATGCCGCCGCTGCTGACTTCTCCCGCCGCTTATTTTAATGTCCGCCAGCCGCTCACTTCTCCCGCCCAATGTTAATTTCACTGCCCGCCTGCCACTTACATCTCCCCTATTGTTAACAAAACTACAACTCCCAGAATGCCCTGACAGTGAGGACATGCTGGGAGTTGTAGTTTTATTAATGCAAAGAGATAGGGGAGCTGACAGCAGACTGAGGGAGGAGGCTAAGGCCTGCACAGTGAGGCCACACCCCCTGGGATGAAATTAAAACAAGTGAGCATCAATTAAAGTGTAATTAAAAAATAAAGGTGCCAGACATATAAAACTTAGATGTACATGGTCAGGATTAGGTACTGACAGTTTTTTTTTGGACCTGACAGGTACGTTTTAATGTTTTCTTCCAATAACTTTACTTGTGCCTAACTAGTACTACATTTCTTATTAAACAATCTCTCCTCTTCATTGTAGGTAAAAATAAAAGGGTTGGCAAACAGTTGGCATCACAAAAAATTCTTCAGCTTCTTCATCCCCATGTGAAAAACTGGGGCTCCCTTCTACGTATGTATGGAAGGGAGAGCACTAAAATGGTAAAACAGGTGAGTCTTTATATTGTGTTAGATTTGGATTGTGTGGTGTGTGTGCACCTTGAGTGGCTAACACCTTTACTGTTGAAACTGTAATAAAAAAAAAAATAGTTTTACCTTTTTAGAAGTGCAGTTAAACTATAATGACACTAACATCTACCTTGTTTCCTAAAATGATATAGGGTCTTCCATCTTAAAGAGGCACTGTCATTGTTAAAAACTTTTCATATATTGCAGAACTCATTATAATATGACATTTGACAATATACACCTGTTAAATTTTTAAAAAAATTTTCACCTGAAATTCAAGCTCAAAATAGCCACCACTAGGGGTCGCCTGTCTTTTAGCCAGACAGACTAGTCTAGATTTTACAGTATACTGGATACCGGCCGTAAAGCATACCGGTATCCAGTATAGGAGATTTCTATTGTGTATGCAAAACTACAGATAAAGGATGTGTGGACATGCTGGGAGCTGTAATTTTAAAACGGCTGTAGGCAACACTGCTTTAACACAGTTATTTACAAACATTGCAGCCTCAGTTGTTACTAAACTACAACTCCCAGCATGCTGAAATAGTCAAAGCTTTCTCGGACTCCTGAATGACAAAGAAGTTGATCAGACATTCAGGAGTCTGTGAAAGATGAATGACACACATAGTGACAGCTATGCTGATTAGCATCCAGCTTTACTAGGAGAAGATAAAACAGATAGAACATGTATTCATAAAAATGCTGTTCTTTTATCTAAAAAAAATCCTTGCACTAATTTTATAAAGATCTATTCTTATATTTATACATTTTATCCGGTTATGAATTCACCATAATGTCTTCTGATTACTGCAGGCAAGCTCCAAGTATCTTCCTCTGACACATGACACAGCATAAAACCAGAGAGGAAAGGGTTACAGAGTAGAGAGTACTGATTGGCTGACTGCCCAGGCTTGCTCCTGTGAGGGAGACAGACTGACACGCCCCCTCCAGCCTGCACAATGAAAAAGTAACTCACCAGCAGATAAATGCTTATATCTCTGGATATATAGGTCCGAGACACACAAAAATGATATGCACATGATCAGGATTGGGTTCTGAGTAACATATCACTTTTTTTTGCACTATGACAGGTACGCTTTAAGGCTATAGACACCTTCAGCATATAATAAATTTATTTTTACATGTCAGCACTAACTTTGAGTTGCAGGCTGCAATCTTTATTTCTTTCAGTTTTTTTTGTTTGTTGTTTTTTTTCAAACCAGTGAAGTGCAGTTCGAAACCTGCTCTCTTAGTTTTATACTTCTCTCATGTGGTATGTGGAGGTCTATGAATCAAGTAGGCTTCTGCCTTAAAGGTGTACTCCGGCCCTAGACATCTTATCCCCTATCTAAAGGATGGGGGATAAGATGTCTGATAACAGGGGTCCTGCCGCTGGGGACCCCCACAATCTCTCCTTTGGATAGGGGATAAGATGTCTGGGGTTGGAGTACCCCTTTAAGTAACTCTCTTGTATCTGGACAGCTTCATTCCTAGACTTGTGTAGCCAATAAAAGATCTCTTCTCCCTTAAGCCTACATACTGTTGCTGAGGGGTGTGGGAATCTCTTTCGCATAGAGTATACTTTGCTGTCCCATCTAATCTAATAAGGAAAAATAAAACACAACTTTTATTAGTATGCATAAAAATAGGTCAAAACACAAAAGGTGTCCCTAACAATACAAGAGACAAAAACACACAACAAAGAAAAGTGAACGTGGGTTGTTGGTAAAGCTGGGAGATTAGTCACCTAGAAGGATGAATTGTGACCCCAAAAAAGCCGGCCCTAAAAGATAGACACCCCTGTATATCTGCCTTTTGAGGGACCCATCTCCCTAACAGGATGGCCTCAACCATGGTGACCCTCCCTCCTTAGTGCTAAGTGCAAAAGGAAAAAAATTATGAACAGAGATGAGCAATGGGAAGTGACCAAAGCACGGTCAGGCACAATGGCTAGGATGATATATGCCAGAGAGGGACTCTAGCAAGGATATCCCAGTCCTAACAACATTCCACGTTTGTCAATAAAGAAAAGTGTACTAATAATAAAAACAACTACACTAATAGGGGGAGCCTATGTTACCACCATTGATATTAATACCCTATTCTATAATGATAGTTTAAAGGTATAACATTAAATACGGTGTTTATTCCCTCTTTCTGTCGCTTTTCTCCCACTCCTATAGTGTGTGGGTTCCTCAGGGTTAGGGAAAGACAAGGAAAACAATGTATGTTTACTAAATCGGAAAAAAACATATATACATTAAAAAAAGACAATTAAAAAATAATGAACGAATCACAGAGATATACTACTCAGTGGAGCAAAGATATTGATGGAGTTACAAATGGAATCCCTCAGGTAAGTATAACTAAATAATGAAACAGTGACACTACATACCAATTATATACGGCCAGGGCTCAAGTCCTGGAGGAATGCATAGGAACTGAGTTCCTGCACTCTTTTTACAGCAGGAACCCCGTTCCCATTAGCAGGAGTCCTGTAGGACCACCCCTTGAGTGGAAATCTTGGGCGAGTTCCCTCACTTTTCTTTTTACCAGGACTTGCCCCTGTATATACCCATATGGGGAATAACATGGGGAGAGAAGCCTAGCAGCATGAATAAAAAAGCATATGTCAATCGCAGCTAAAAGAGATGAGGGATAAGACCAATATAATATGCAAATAACAATAGAAGTAATTACCAAGTGGTACAGCAAGACCTCAAACACCCGTATTCTGTATTGATCCCATAATGTTATGAAAAACTTCATTAAACATTTACTCCCCCTTACATGAAGTGGTGGTTGAGGGAGTCGTCTTATGTTTTCATTTAGGCTCGGAGTTGACAGGGAGTTTAGATGGCCTTCTGCTAGCCTAAAATTAAAATAAATTACTTAACTCTCATAAGGTTCTTTTAGCTTTGTACCTCCCTGGTGGTTAATGTAAGCTATTGTGGTGGCATTGTCTGTTTATACGGTCATGGCCGTAAATGTTGGCACCCCTGAAATTTTTCAAGGAAATTAAGTATTTCTCACAGAAAAGGATTGCAGTAACACATGTTTTGCTATACACGTTTATTCCCTTTGTGTGTATTGAAACTAAACAAAAAAAGGGAGGAAAAAAAAAAGCAAATTGGACATAATGTCACACCAAACTCCAAAAATGGGCTGGACAAAATTATTGGCACCCTTAACTTAATATTTTGTTGCACACCCTTTTGAAAAAATAACTGAAATCAGGAGCTTCCTATAACCATCAATAAGCTTCTTACACCTCTCAGCCGGAATGTTGGACCATTCTTCCTTTGCAAACTGCTCCAGGTCTCTCTTATTGGAAGGGCGCCTTTTCCTAACAGCAATTTTAAGATTTCTCCACAGGTGTTAGATCTGTACTCATTGCTGGCCTCTTCAGAACTCTCCATCGCTTTGTTGCCATCCATTTCTGGGTGCTTTTTGACGTATGTTTGGGGTCATTGTCCTGCTGGAAGACCCAAGATCTCGGACGCAAACTGACATTGGGCTGTACAGTGCGACCCAAAATCCGTTGGTAATCCTCAGATTTCATAATGCCTTGCACACATTCAAGACACCCAGCGCCAGAGGCAGCAAAACAACCCCAAAACATCATTGACCCTCCACCATATTTCACTGTAGGTACTGTGTTCTTTTCTTTTTAGGCCTCATTCCGTTTTCGGTAAACGGTAGAATAATGTGCTTTACCAAAAAGCTCTATCTTGCTCTTATCTGTCCACAAGATGTTTTCCCAGAAGGATTTTGGCTTACTCAAGTTCATTTTGGCAAAATGTAGTCTTGCTTTTTTTATGTCTGTGTCAGTAGTGGGGTCCTTCTGGGTCTCCTGCCATAGCGTTTCATTTCATTTTTAAATGTCGATGGATAGTTTGCGCTGACACTGATGCTCCCTGAGCCTGCAGGACAGCTTGAATATCTTTGGAACTTGTTTGGGGATGCTTATCCACCCGGACTATCCTGCATTGACACCTTTCATCATTTTTTCTCTTCTGTCCACGCTCAGGGAGATTAGCTACAGTGCCATGGGTTGCAAACTTCTTGATTAATGTTGCGCACTGTGGACAAAGGCAAATCTAGATCTCTGGAGATGAACTTGTAACCTTAACCCCTTAAGGACACATGACGTACTGGAACGTCGTGTCCACTCCCGATCTATAACGCGGGGCCACGGCGTGGCCCCGCGTCATAGCGGTTCGGGCCCGGCCTCTAACAACGGCCGGGACCCGTGGCTAATAGCGCGCGGCATTGATCGCTGTGCCGCGCGCTATTAACCCTTTAGACGCGGCGTTCAAAGTTGAACGCCGCGTCTAAAGTGAAACCGAAAGCATGCCGGCTAGCTCAGTGGGCTGTTCGGGATAGCCGCGGTGAAATCGCGGCATCCCGAACAGCTGACAGGACAGCGGGAGGGCCCCTACCTGCCTCCTCGCTGTCCGATCGCCGAATGACTGCTCAGTGCCTGAGATCCAGGCATGAGCAGTCATGCGGCAGAATCATCGATCACTGGTTTCTTATGAGAAACCAGTGATCAATGTAAAAGATCAGTGTGTGCAGTGTTATAGGTCCCTATGGGACCTATAACACTGCAAAAAAAAAGTGCAAAAAAAAAGTGAATAAACATCATTTAACCCCTTCCCTATTAAAAGTTTGAATCACCCCCCTTTTCCCATAAAAGAAAAAACACAGTGTAAATAAAAATAAAAATAAACATAAATGGTATCGCCGCGTGCGGAAATGTCCGAATTATAAAAATATATCGTTAATTAAACCGCACGGTCAATGGCGTGCGCGCAAAAAAATTCCAAAGTCCAAAATAGTGCATTTTTGGTCACTTTTTATATCATGAAAAAATGAATAAAAAGCGATCAATAAGTCCTATCAATGCAAAAATGGTACCGTTAAAAACTTCAGATCACGGCGCAAAAAATGAGCCCTCATACCGCCCCATACACGGAAAAATAAAAAAGTTATAGGGGTCAGAAGATGACAATTTTAAACGTATTAATTTTCCTGCATGTAGTTATGATTTTTTCCAGAAGTCCGACAAAATCAAACCTATATAAGTAGGGTATCATTTTAATCGTATGGACCTACAGAATACATATCAGGTGTCATTTTTACCGAAAAATGTACTACGTAGAAACGGAAGCCCCCAAAAGTTACAAAACAGCATTTTTTTTTAAATTTTGTCGCACAATGATTTTTTTTCCCGCTTCACCATAGATTTTTGGGCAAAATGACTGACGTCATTACAAAGTAGAATTGGTGGCGCAAAAAATAAGCCATCATATGGATTTTTAGGTGTAAATTTGAAAGAGTTATGATTTTTTAAAGGCAAGGAGCAAAAAACGAAAATGCAAAAACGGAAAAACCTCCGGTCCTTAAGGGGTTAAGATTGTTGATATTTTTCTACAATTTTGGTTCTCAAGTCCTCAGTCAGTTCTCTTCTCTTCCTGTTGTCCATGCTTAGTGTGGCACACAGACACACAAAGCAAAGACTAGGTGAACTTCTCTCCTTTTATCTGCTTTCAGGTGTGATTTTTATATTGTCCACACCTGTTACTTGCCCCAGGTGAGTTTAAAGGAGCATCACATACTTGAAACAATCTTATTTTCCCACAATTTTGAAAGGGTGCCAATAATTTTGTCCAGCCCGTTTTTGGAGTTTGGTGTGACATGTCCACTTTGCTTTTTTCTTCCCTTTTTTGGTTTAGTTCCAATATACACAAAGGGAATAAACATGTGTATAGCAAAACATGTGTTACTGCAATCCTTTTCTGTGAGAAATAATTCATTTTCTTGAAAAATTTCAGGGGTGCCAACATTTATGGCCATGACTATATCTTTACATGCTTCTCTACCAATCTTCACAAGGATTGTGATAGGGCATAAAATTCTGCCCGTAGCTCTCTTACATTCTGTGAGTCTAAAAAAAAAAAAAAAAAGCTGGTCTTATCTGTTTTCTTTGTAAAAGGCCAGCAATATGCTTCTTTATAGGGGCTAAAGTCTCAAAAAATGTTGGGGTTAGAGGCCCCACACACTCTCTCTATAGCAGGATCCTCAAACTTTTTAAACGGGGGCCAGTTCACGGTCCCTCAGATCGTTGGATGCTCGGACTATAGATTTAAAAAAAAAACATGAACAAATTCCTATGCATACTTACATATTTTATTATTTGACTACCCCTTTAACTGTTCCCCCACATTTGGGTTGGCAGTGCAGTTCCCCCACATTTGGGTTGGCAGTGCAGTTCCCCCACATTAGGGTTGGCAGTGCAGTTCCCCCACATTAGGGTTGGCAGTGCAGTTCCCCCACATTAGGGTTGGCAGTGCAGTTCCCCCACATTAGGGTTGGCAGTGCAGTTCCCCCACATTAGGGTTGGCAGTGCAGTTCCCCCACATTAGGGTTGGCAGTGCAGTTCCCCCACATTAGGGTTGGCAGTGCAGTTCCCCCACATTAGGGTTGGCAGTGCAGTTCCCCCACATTAGGGTTGGCAGTGCAGTTCCCCCACATTAGGGTTGGCAGTGCAGTTCCCCCACATTAGGGTTGGCAGTGCAGTTCCCCCACATTAGGGTTGGCAGTGCAGTTCCCCCACATTAGGGTTGGCAGTGCAGTTCCCCCACATTAGGGTTGGCAGTGCAGTTCCCCCACATTAGGGTTGGCAGTGCAGTTCCCCCACATTAGGGTTGGCAGTGCAGTTCCCCCACATTAGGGCTGGCAGTGCAGTTCCCCCACATTAGGGCTGGCAGTGCAGTTCCCCCACATTAGGGCTGGCAGTACAGATCCCCCCACATTAGGGTTGGCAGTACTGTATACTGCCCCACTTCAGTACTCCGACCACCACTTCTCCAGTCCGGCAATAGCAGTAAGTCCATTACGGGGGAGCGGTGGTCGGAGCACCAAAGCTGACGTCCCGCTGGTAACACTTACCAAGCAGGCCAGTGCACGTCCTCATCGCTGCTCTGCTCCTCCGCACTCCGTTGCTATGGGCGCACGCACGGGACGTCGGTGACATCCCTGCGTGCGCTACCTCCCGGCGGCCCCTGCGTTTTTAAAGTAAACGCGGGGCTGCTGAGAGAGCGCATCCCTGTGTCCCCAAAACATCTTTCGGGACACAGGGATGTCCTTAGGCAGCGGCGGGCCGGATAAATGTCCTTGGCGGGCCGCATGAGGTCCCCTGCTGTATAGGGAATAGCGGTATTCCGAATACCTCCTCAGAAGACAAGGCATCTGACGTCCCTTCCCGTTCTCCTTCCTCTGCTGGCTCTGATCCCTTACAAAGCTTCAAGTCGTCCCCTCAGCATATGCTTGAGATGTTTAATGTCATCTCTCTAGTAAAAGGGGGACATAGCTGTTCTCATTTTAACTCTAATGAAACCTGAAAATGTGGAAATAACCATATATTAATAAATGAGAACTAGGTAATTGACTAAGTTGACAAAAGAACAGGCAATAAACCTCACCCTGCGTATTCCTCATAATGGAGCGCACTCTTTTTTATTTTTATTTTTTTTATTTATTTTTAAATAAGAATCACTTCTCAGTCATAGGCCCCAGCCCGGCTCTTGCTGATTCCTTCTCCCGGCCATCGTCCCATTTAAAGCACTGCTCCGCCCGAAGCCTCCAGTCAATGTAATGCCGCCACTTAATCCAGCCACATGGCATAGACAGAAGGAGACCGCTGGAGGACAAAGGATCCCGGACTATACTGGGGATGGTGATTTTTTTTTAGATGAGGGCCTCAGCTGAATGCAGTGGCTCCCTAGGGAGACTTCCACTACTGGAGAATACCCACCAGTCACAGATTACAGACTGGGCCCCCGCAGTTCCTTGCCTTTCATGCTTTCTGCTCAAGGGACAGGAAACAGAACTGATAGGGAAAGGGCTGACCGGATTTCTTGTCTGTTTCTTGTCTCAAGGAAGGAGGAGTACGCTCTCCAAGAGTGCTGTAACAGGGCGATAGGGATATGACATATTTTCTCATTCAGCTCCATTGGGGGACACAGGAACCTTTGGTATATCTTGCTGACACTAGGCATACAAAAAAAGAAGTCTGCCCCTCCCAGCAGGGTATACCCCACCTCCTGCCTTAGAGACACTCAGTTTTAGCTTAGTGTCATAGGAGGCAACACGAGCCTGGATTGCACCAGGTCTGGTCTTTTTTTATTTTCTAGTGATAGTGTTTAGAATTTTTCTTCTTTTTTATTTTTCTAGGTAGGGGCGACAGGAGCATGGCGCTGCCTGTTTCCCCACATGCGACTGAAGGGCACGTGTCACAATCACACCCTATCGGTCCAGCCAAGACATTAGAGAGAGTGTGATGGTGCAAGGGTTAAAGCCGCCAGACCTCTGGGTATCCACTTGTCCCAGCAAGTCACCAAATTAACCCTTAGATAAACGTGTTTTACCAGAGCTTCCTTCAGAAAGGTGAGCTCATATATTTAGAGATCAAAGACCAGAGCTGATTAATTAAACATTTAATCTGATAAAAGGTATCACAGTGCTGACTATATAAAAATACAGGAACAAATGACATACAGTTACAAAAATATATAAAAGAGTTTAGCAAGACAAGTTCAGAAAACAAAAGATGAAGTTCTTAGTACTTGCGCCTCAGACACTTCCTACACTTTCTTTCATGGCCTGTTGCTGTACCCCGCACCTCTTATGAAACTTACTTTTTATCTGAGGGGAATACAACTAGAGGTATTTCTATATCCTAGTCTGCGCTATTGGGCCTCCCCGCTCAGAGGCGTTATATATTTCAGGATCGATGGGAGGGAGACTTGGCACTTACCTTCACTGATGAGCAGTGGAACTTTGTGTTCGACTTGCCTAGGAGACACTCGAGGTGTGCTAATCATCTTGAGGCTTCCAGAAAACTACTCTACAGGTGGTACTACACCCCTGTGCGCCTATCTAGAATATATCCCTCGGCTTCTCCGGTGTGCTGGAGGTGCCTGAGGGAACCCGGCACCCTCCTACATATCTGGTGGACCTGTGAAAAAATGTGTCCCCTCTGGACTGACCTCAAAAAGTTATTAGATGGATTGCTTGATTGCCCATTCCCTTGGGGTCCGGAGGTGGCGTTGCTATACTTGACTCTTGACCAGCTGCCTATGGTCTCGATATTTATATTGTTCCATGTACTGATAGTGTTCCAAACAGCTATTGCCCGCAATTGGAAATCTACTGGGGTGCCGAGTCTCCCTGCCACGCTGGCTGTGGTCCATCATAATCTCACCCTAGAATGTATGATAGCTAAGAGAAATGGGGGTAGGAATCGCCTGGAACTAATACAACGCTGGTTGGCAGCGATTGACTCCCTGCCATTAGAGATAAGGTCTGGGTCTCCGCTTTCTGCTGCCATTTAACTCCCTCTCTGTCTGTCTGGTGGTGTCGTGTATTAGGGTTTACGACTAATGTCTTTAATTGTTGTTCCCGTACCATGTACTACTACTTAGCATCCTCTGTGACTAATTTACTCTGTTTTGTTTATCCTTTTTGTCGGCCTCCTTTTGGAGGCATGTCTGTATTACCTTGAAAATCCTAAATAAAGTAAAAAAATAAAAAAAAAGATGAAGTTCTTACAGCATGATCATATAGCAGTCCTTGTCAGTGAGAGTGCTGTTCTTAGGATGGTCTTGTCAGCTTATGGCACAGCCTTGAACAACCAACTTTTAGTCTAGCATTGTTTAAATATATCATATCTGCTTTCTTGGGAGGGAGACTCCATTCCCCTCTGATCCCACCAGGGGGTCTTCTCTCTTATCTGTTTGATTATATGATGGGACCAGAGTGCAGACTTCAAAGGAGATACCAAACAGCCAGACCTCCAATAAAATGCAATACATAAAAACGAAGGATACACCGTCTGAATGACCTGTCTCACCCATGTCTTGGATAATACATCACACAGTTATAATTATAATATACATATAGGATTTTAATAATCAGGCCTTGGGCCTGACAGCACGGTTCCATAGAGTATGGTCCGTTAACCCTTCCTCGCAACAGGCCAGCACCAGGTTTGTACTTTGGGTCTGGGTCGCCTATTGCCTCTGCTCGCCCCGCTTTCTGAAGCCTGGCATGATGCAGCAGGCTTAGTCTGGTGATGATTTCGGCTTCCAAGAAATCTCTGACGGCTATGGCCTTTACTGGCGGTCGCCTTTTTGGAAAGCGGCTAGACGACATCATCTCTGAGGCTACAGGTGGTAAGAGTTCTTTACTACCCCAGAACAAGGCTCGCCGCACTGCGGCTCGTGGGGGTTTTCGTAAGTCAACCTCCTTTCGGTCCTTTCGCCCCTTGGGTCAGAGGCGCCAGGAAAAATCGAGCCCTTCGCAGGGTAAGCAGGGCCCGTCCTTCAAACTTTGCTCCTCCTGGAAGCAGGATAATCGCTCCAACCGATTTCCCGCTAAATCAGGAACCCGTAAACCTGCCTCGACCTGAAGGGGCGCCCCCACCTGGGACTCCGTCTCGGGTGGGTGGTCGCTTACTTCTTTTTTGGGACGTCTGGTTGGCACAAGTCCAGGACTCTTGGGTTCGGGACGTCATCTCCGACGGTTACCGAATCGAGTTTGCTTCTTTTCCCCGGGATCATTTTTTTTCGGTCCGGGCCTCCTCGTTCACTTGCTCTGGCCGCAGGTTTTCATTCTGCCATTCGCACTCTGCTGCAGCAGGGTGTTATTGTGCCCGTTCCACCTCAAGACCGTTTCAGGGGTTTCTATTCCAACCTCTTCGTGGTGCCCAAAAAGGAGGATTCAGTCCGTCCGATTTTGGACCTGAAACTCCTCAACAGGCATCTTCACCTTCGCCACTTCCGTATGGAGTCGCTACGGTCGATCGTGGCATCCATGGATCAGGGCGAATTCCTGTCTTCAGTGGACATTCGGGATGCGTATCTTCACATCCCGATTTTTCCTCCTCATCGTTTTCTAGGCTTTGCCATTCCGCAGGGTCACTTTCAATTTGTGGCTCTGACCTTCGGCCGGGCCACTGGCCCCCCCCCCCCGGTTTTTACCAAGGTCCTGGCGGCTGTCATGGCCATTCTCAGGTCCCAGGGGGTGTTTGTCCTTCCTTATCTGGACGACCTGCTTATCAAGGCCCCGTCCTGGGTCCAGAATGAGGAGAGTCTCCACATCACCCTGCTGACCCTAACCAGCTTCGGGTGGCTCGTCAACGAGAAGAAATCCAACCTTTCTCCCTCCCGGTCTCTGGTCTTTCTGGGACTCAGGTTCGATACCGCGAGCGCGAGCATCTTCCTCCCTCCGGACAAGCGGAGGGCTCTGCTGTTAGGAGTTCGTCACTTTAGACGCCCGCATCCAGTGTCCATTCGTGCATGCATGGCAGTGCTGGGCAGAATGGTGGCGGCCATAACGGCGGTTTCGTTTGCACAGTTCCGTTGCTGTTCGCTTCAGTGGGCTATTCTGTCTCTGTGGAACGGATTCCCCCTGCCCTTGGATCATCGGATCCGTCTGCCCACCCCAGCTCGCCAGTCTCTTCTTTGGTGGCTCCACTCTCCCCTCCTTCAGAGCAGCCGCTCGTTTCTACCGTTGAACTGGCTGGTTCTTATGACGGATGCGAGCCTCCTCCGGTTGGGGGGCTGTCCTCCTGGACCGGAAGGTCCAGGGCCGGTGGTCACCTCGGGAAGCCAGGCTTCCTATCAATGTCCTGGAGATCCGGGCGATATTCCTTTGTCTCCGACACTGGGAGTCTCTTCTTCGGGGTCGCCCGGTTCGCATTCAGTCAGACAACGCGACGGCTGTGGCGTACCTCAACCGCCAAGGGGGCACTCGCAGCAGTGCCTCCATGACCAAGGTGTCCAAGATTTTGAACTGGGCGGAACACATGGTTCCCTCCATATCAGCGATCCACATTCCGGGGGTGGAAAATTGGGAGGCGGACTTTCTAAGTCGCTCCTCCCCCGATCCCGGGGAGTTGTCCCTTCACCCGGAGGTGTTCGAGTCCATCTGCCGCCGTTGGGGGATTCTGGACGTGGACCTCTTTGCGTCCCGCCTAAACCGGCAGGTTCCAAACTTCGTAGCAAAGTCCAGAGATCCTCTGGCGCTGGCCGCGGACGCCCTCATCATTCCCTGGTCTCGGTTCACTCTCCCGTACCTGTTTCCGCCGATTCCCCTCCTTCCCCGAGTGCTCAGGAAACTCAAGGCGGAAGGCGTACCGGCCATCCAAGTGGCCCCGGATTGGCCCCGCCGATCTTGGTACGCCGACGTGGTTCGGCTCGTGGCGGACGTTCCCTTCCGCCTGCCAGATCGCCTCGATCTTCTGTCTCAGGGTCCTCTTTGCCACCCCAATTCACAGCCGCTGCATTTAACGGCATGGCGGTTGAAACCGCGGTATTGAAGGCTCGCGGTTTCTCATCTAGGGTTATTCGCACTATGCTCAAGGCGCTTAAGCCATCCTCGGCTAGGGTCTACCATAGGACCTGGCGGGCTTATTTTCGGTGATGTGAGGCCCGCTCTCTTTCCCCAGTTCAGTTTTCTCTGCTGAACCTTCTTGCGTTTCTGCAGTCGGGTCTTGAGACGCGCCTGGCTTTTAGTTCCCTCAAGGGTCAAGTGTCGGCGCTGTCTATTCTTTTTCACTGGCCTCTGGCTTCTGACTCATCTGTTCACACCTTCCTCCAAGGAGTAGCTCATGAGGTTCCTCCCTATAGGTCTCCTACTCCCCCTTGGGACTTAAATTTGGTCCTGAGTGCCTTGCAATCCGTTCCGTTCGAGCCTATCCGAGACATTTCTCTCAGTTTCCTTTCCTGGAAGGTCGCCTTTTTGGTAGCTGTGACCTCGATCCGTCGGGTGTCGGAGTTGGCAGCACTTTCTTGTCAACCTCCCTTCCTGATTCTTCATCAGGACAAGGCAGTACTTCGGCCGGTTCCTTCATTTCAACCGAAGGTGGTTTCGTCCTTTCATCTGAACGAGGATATCGTTCTTCCTTCCTTCTGCCCTGCTCCATCTCATCCTAAAGAGCGTTCTCTTCACAACCTGGATGTGGTACGGGCTTTACAAGTTTACCTCAAGGCCACCTCTTCTTTCCGACGGTCTGAGTTGCTGTTTATCCTTCCGGAGGGCCGACGCAAGGGTTTGCCGGCTTCTAAGGCCACCATCTCCAGATGGATCTGGTCCGCCATTTCTGAAGCATACCGTTCCAAGGGGAAGGATCCTCCCTTCCGGGTTATGGCTCACTCCACTCGCTCTGTGGGGGCCTCTTGGGCGGTCTTTAACAGGGCTTCGGCCCTACAGGTGTGTAAGGCGGCTACTTGGTCTTCGGTGCACACATTCACCAAGTTTTACCAAGTGCACACTTCTGCATCCACAGACGCCTCTTTCAGGCGTAAGGTTTTGCAGGCAGCGGTGGCTCTGCCGTCCGCTTGATTCTGGGTTACATGGTTTTCCCACCCCCGGGGACTGCTTTGGTATGTCCCACGGTTCCTGTGTCCCCCAATGGAGCTGAATGAGAAAAGGAGATTTACACTTACCGTAAAATCTTTTTCTCAGAAGCTCCATTGGGGGACACAGCTCCCACCCTGTGTTGGTTAGTTGTGATCTGAGAGTTGGTCGCCTGTCAGTTGGTTGTTTCATTATTTTGACTGGGCGCCCTCTAGACTCTTTATTTTTTTCAGTTCCTCCTATTGCTTTGGGACTAAAACTGAGTGTCTCTAAGGCAGGAGATGGGGTATACCCTGCTGGGAGGGGCCGACTTCTTTTTTTGTATGCCTAGTGTCAGCCTCCTAGTGGCAGCAAGATATACCCATAGTTCCTATGTCCCCCAATGTAGCTTCTGAGAAAAAATTTTTTACGGTAAGTGTAAAAAATCTCCTTTTAGTAAATAGTTGTCTCCATTCTGAGGCATCTTTTCTCATAGTGCCGCATTGTGCTGTTACTTTGTAAATTTGTATTAAAGCGCCAACTTTAATTATATCTTTAGGCAAGGAGACAAATGGTATGTTTGTGTCAATAGTTAAAAAATTAGGAAATATGCTTTCCTCTGAACTGTGACCCTGCTGTTGCCAGGCAACAGAGCACACACTTTCCCACAATCCTCCTTGCTTGCATGTGCAGTGGAGACCAACTGCCAATAACTTCAAGGGGCTTCAGTTAAACTGAGCATGTGTGACCCACTTCACTGTGTGGCTCACTGTATTGCTAAGGGCAACAGTTATGAAAACAAAACAGGCACATGGTGGAAAAGGGTATGTTCACACTACGGATTATGAACGGAATCTCCGCTAGGCAGAATTCCGCGAGCAGAGATTCCATTCTGGCGGCCGCCGCAATACTTCGGCGGTAGAACCGTGCGGCACTGTGCCGTCACCATTGACGGCTATGCAGTGCTCGCGGACTTCCGCGCAAAGAATGAACATGTTCTTTCTTTGCGCAGAACAATTTCAGCAGTGGACAATTGCCATCTTGCATTGTTCTGTTCCCCCCTGGCACAGCAGCGTTTAGGGACAGTTTTAGATAAGGCAGGGAAAGAGTTTAGGAGGTAAATAAAAATTTAAAAAAATTTCAGTGCACATTTGTAGGTGTCCTCGGGTCCGCAGCACCTTTAGCTGCGTGACCCGAGCCCTACAGGGTCACTGTGTTTTTGTTTAGTTTTTTTGCTAAAAGTTTGGGCGGGCCCTCTTAGCCATAAAAGAGCGGTCCACTTCTGTTAGCTAAAGCCCAGACGCTGCTGATCAGTCCCCTAGTACTGATCAGCGTTTTTTTGTGGTGCAGGTGTTTTTTCGGGTTATAGTGCCTTTTTTTTGCTTTTTCCACCTATAGGCGGTCCGTGCCACCAGTAGCAGGCCTGTGCTGTGTGGAGGGACCGTACCTCTGTGTGTGGCCTACCCCACCACTGTCGGTGACTTATCACTGATCAGTTTTTTTGGGGGTTCAGGCGGGTGCATTTTTTCGGGGTTAAACGTTTTTTATTTTTCGGGTATTTTGTGTGTGGGTCTGTACGTGCCACCAGCCACTGTTCTGGGCTGAGTGTCCGGAACCCCCCACTGCACTGACTTCTGTGCTCCCTGACGCCATTAAGTGCTAATCAGTGTGCACACCACTGATTAGGTAAACGCTTTTTTTTTATTTATTTTTTGTGCAGGGCTTTTTTTGCGCTAGAAGTATTTTTTATTTTTTTTTTCCTTTTTTAGTTTATATTTTTTTCTGTTAGGGTAGGTTTAGTTAGGTTAGGGCGGGTTAGGGAGGTAGTCTCGCACCACACCACACGCAGCACATACACTAATAAAGTTTTTCCTATACACATACACACACCCCATCCCCATTAGAGTAGGGAAATGGCCCGCAGGGCGTTTTCAGCGGAGGAGGCATATGCCATACTTGCCTCGGACACTTAAAGCGCCTCAGAGGAAGACCCCACCTTCCTTATTTCCTCATCCTCCTCTTCATCTAGTTCTGATTATGAGCCACCAAGGCGGCGGAGATGCCGCCAAGGGAGGCTGCAAACCTCCTCTGCCTCATGCTAGTATGAGTCCCCCTGGCGCTCATACTAGTCAAGCCCCCCAGCCAGGTTTACTGGTGCCTGGTACCAGCGAACTTGTCTGAAGTCAGCCAGCAGACCACGAACCCTTGATTCCTGAGTTTGTTGGCGACTCAGGAATCAAGATGGACATCGTCGGGTTCACTGAAATGGACTATTTCAGTTTTTTGTTTTTTTTAGTGAAGACTGCCAATCTGGTGGTTGACCAGATGAACCTGTACGCACAACAGTTCGTCACCGCAAACCTGGGCTCCTTTTTAGCTAAGCCCGGTGGCTAGTTCCCAGTCAGTGCAGCCGAAATGAGGACCTTTTGGGGCCTCGTGCTGCATATGGGCCTAGTTAAACAGCCAAAGGTCAGGCAATACTGGAATTGGGGACGTCCTCTACCAGACCCCGCTATACAGTATGGCCATGACCTGTCCCCAGTTCGAGGCCATTCGGAAATGTTTGCATTATGCTGATAATGCAGCATCTCCCCCCCCCCCCCCCCCCGAACTGATCCGTGCGTATGACCGCCTGTGTAAAATCAGGCCGGTCATCAATCACTTGGGGGCCAAATTTTGGGAGGCCTATGTCCCTGGAAGGGAGGTCGCTATTGATGAGTCTCTCATCAGCTTTAAGGGGAGACTCTGCTTCCAGCAATACATCCCTACCAAGCGAGCGCGGTATGGCGTGAAGATGTATAAACTTTGCGAGAGTACCTCCTGGTACACTTGCAAGTTTATGGTGTATAAGGGACGAGATTCCCGTATTGAACCCCCAGAATGTCCCCCCACTGGGAAAATTGTTACTGGGAAAATCGTTTGGGGCCTCTTGCACCCATTGATAGATAAAGGTTACCACCTTTACGTGGATAACTTTTATACTAGTATCCCTCTCTTCACATCCCTCGCCGCCAGATCCACGGTCGCTTGTGGGACAGTCCGGAAGAATCAGAGGCCTTCCTTGCTATCCCCTCCAAATTCCTATCCCCCGGGGTGAGTCCCGTGCCTTTTCCCATGAAAACCTGTTCCTGGTCAGGTATAAGGATAAGAGGGATGTCATTTTGCTGTCCACAATTCATGGGAAAGGCGGCATCCCTGTCTCTGTACGAAGTACCTTGGGACCGGTCCTCAAGCCTGATTGTATTCTGGACTACAATCGGTCTACAATCTGATAGTCCTCAAGCCATATAACGCCTTGCGGAAAATACGGGCATGGTACAAAGAAGTTGCGGTCTACATGGTACAAGTTGCCATGTACAACTCTTTAGTACTGTCCCAGTATGCTGACAACACAGAGACATTCCTGAAGTTCCAAGAGGTAGTTCTAAAGGCCCTCATCTTTGGTGACCGCCGAGGAGCGGGTCAGAGCACCTCTGGAACTTCAGTGCCCTGGATCGTCCCCGACCAACACTTTCCAGGTGAGGTCCCCCACACTGGAAAGAAGGGACGATCCCAGAAAAAATGCAGTGTGTGTCGCAAGAGGGGGATTCAGAAGGACACAACCACTCAATGCGACACTTGCCCTGATCATCCAGGCCTCTGCATTAAGGATTGCTTCAGGGAGTATCACACTTCCATGGAGCACTAAATTTTAATCCTTTTCCTTGATTTTAATTCCCCAGAATTCGACTCCAATGTACCAGTCCAGAGTACATTGTCTACAAAATTTTAAAGCCAAATCCCCCCCCCCCACCCCCACCCTCTCTCTCCCCACCTTGAAAATAAATTTAGGGAACACCCGTCTGTTCCAAATCTCTACTTCACCCCTATACACCTGGGTATATGGGTGTACTGTTTGTAATAGGCTCACATGTGGGTGTTCCTTTCTTGTATTTTCCTCTGAATGTATGTAACTGTTAGGTCAGTAACAAACATCGGCCTCAAATGCGAAGAGCTCTCCCTCATGATCTCTGTTTTATTTCCAGGCGACAATTCGGAGTGACATGTTAGTTGTTCCCAGAAAGATGAAGCAGAGTATAGGTTGAAAATTGCAATTTTCAAAAGCTACCCTTCATCCATTCCTGGAAAATAAATGTAGGAAACACCCATGCGTTCAAAATGTCCTCTTTACCCCTATACCCATTCCTCAGGGTGGGTACTTTCTGTAATGGTGTCACATGTGGGTGTTTTCATTTTTGTATATTCCTCTGAATGTATGTAACCATCAGCTACTGATATGCCAAAGGCCTCAAATGCAAATGCCTTCTGAGCCATGTTGTGCGCGCGTCCAGCACGTTACCCAATATGTGGATGCATTTCCATAGTCAGGAGAAAAAGCCCTCCAAAATTTGTAACCCAATTTCTCCCATTACCCCATGTGAAAATGTAAAAAATTGGGTAACCCCAGCAAGTGTAAAAAAAAATAAATTTTTCAATTTATGGCACACTGTTCAAAAAACCTGTGAGATGTAAGTACTCACTGTACCCCTTGGTACCTTCCTTGAGGAGTGTAGTTACAAAATTGTGGACACTTGCTGGGGTTTGTTTTATTTTTTTTTTTTATTTATTTATTTATTTTTTTTGATTTTATGTTAGAACCTCAGCCATTGCAGTGCAAATCACCACTTTAGGCTTCAAATCTCATCGGTGCTGTCTTACTCCTAAGCCCTGTTTTGCACCCGCATAGTGCTTTTCTGCCTTATATGGGGTATTTTCTTATTCTGGAGAAATTGGGCTACAAATTTTGTGGAGATGTTTTTTCTCTTACTACTTGTAAAACTAAAAAAAAATTTGGTTAATACCAACAATTCAGTCTTTAACCCCTTAAGGACCAAGGACGTACTGGTACGTCCTTGGTCCTGCTCCCGTGATATAACACGGGGTTACACGGTAACCCCGCATCATATCACGGTGGGCCCGGCGTCATAGTGAAGCCGGGACCCGCCGCTAATAGCATGCAGCGCCGATCGAGGCGCCACGCGCTATTAACCCTTTAGCCGCGCGCTAAAAGCGATAAAGTGAAAGTGAAACCATGCCGGTTAACTCAGTGGGCTGTTCGGGATAGCCATATATGGTATCACCGCGTGCGGAAATGTCCGAGTTATAAAAATATATCATTAATTAAACCGCTCGGTCAATGGCGTGCGCGGAAAAAAATTCCAAAGTCCAAAATAGTGCATTTTTGGTCACTTTTTATATAATTTAAAAATGAATAAAAAGCGATCAATAAGTCCTGTCAATGCCAACATGGTACCGTTAAAAACTTCAGATCACGGCGCAAAAAATGAGCCCTCATACCGCCCCATACACGTAAAAATAAAAAAGTTATAGGGGTCAGAAAATGACAATTTTAAACATATTAATTTTCCTGCATGTAGTTATGATTTTTTCCAGAAGTACGACAAAATCAAACCTATATAAGTAGGGTATAATTTTAATCGTATGAACCTACAGAATAAAGATAAGGTGTCATTTTTACCGAAAAATTTACTACGTAGAAACTGAAGCCCTCAAAATTTACAAAACGGCAGTTTTTTTTTTCAATTTTGTCGCACAATGATTTTTCTTTCCGTTTCACCGTAGATTTTTGGGCAAAATGACTGATGTCATTACAAAGTAGAATTGGTGGCGCAAAAAATAAGCAATCATATGGATTTTTAGGTGCAAAATTGAAAGAGTTATGATTTTTTAAAGGCAAGGAGCAAGAAACAAAAATGCAAAAACGGAAAAAACCCCAGTCCTTATGGGGTTAAAAATCAATTCTTTCACTTTTACGGCCCACTGTTTAAAAAACGTGAGGTTTAAGTACTCACTATAACCCTTGTTACGTTCCTTGACGGGTAGTTTCCAAAATGGTGTCACATGTGTGGGGTTACTGCTGTTCTTGCACAATGGGGGCTTTGTAAACGCACATGGCCCCCCCGACTTTAATTCCAACAAACTTTTCACTCCAAAAGCCCAATGGCGCTCCTTCTATTCTGAGCATTGCAGTGCGCCCGCAGAGCACTTTACATCCACATATAGGGTATTTTCTTTCTCAGGAGAAATTGATTGCACTACAAATTATGGGGGCCTTTTGCCCTATTACCCCATGTGAAAATGAAACATTTGGGGTAATGCTATCAATATAGTGGAAAAAATCTAATTTTTCACTTTTACGGCCCACTGTTCAAAAAATATGTGAGGTTTAAGTATTCACTGTAACCCTTGTTATGTTCCCGGAGGGGTCTAGTTTCCAAAATGGTGTCACATGTGTTTTATTTTATTTTTTATTTTTGTTGGCTGTTTTGGCATCATTGGAGGTTTGTAAATGCATATGACCCCCGACTTCAATTTCAGCAAAATTCTTTATCCAAAAGTCCAATGGCGCTCCTACTGTTCTGAGACCTGAGCACTTAACGTCCACATATGGGGTGTTTTCTTAATCGGGAGAAATTGGGCTTCAAATTTTGGGGTCCATTTTCTCCTATTACCCCTTGTGAAAAAGAAAAATTTGGGGTAACACCATCATTATAGTGTTAAAAATAAAATTTTCAACTTCAACGCAAAGTCGTCAAACACCTGTGAGGTGTTAAGGCTCACTATACCCCCTGTTACATTCCTTGAGGGGTGTTGTTTCCAAAATAGTATGCTATGTGTTTTTTTATTTTTTTATTTTTTTTATTTTATTTTTTTGCTGTTCTGGCACCATGGAGGCTTCCTAAATGCAACATGGCCCTCAAAAACCATGACAGCAAAATTCGCTTTCAAAAATCCCACAGTTGCTCTTTCCCTCTTGAGCCATGTTGTGAGCATGCAGAGCACTTTCTGTCAACATATGAGGTACTAGCTGAGTACCCGGCGTTGCCCGGTTTTTCCTTTCTAATCCTTGTTGGGGAGGAAAATAAACAAAGGAGGAAGCTTTTGACTTCATATCCCATCCTCCTATCCCGTCCTCCGATCCCGACCAGTAATATGTGTACCAGGTATTGAAATATCTCCAGCCGTTTGGAAGTTATGCAGTAACATATATTTCCCATTGACTTGTATGGGACTGTAAACATAAACCCCGCCCCTGGCAAATGGAGGTGAGTAAGGGTTAAATTACCTATCCTATGTTTGTTGTTGACATGTAAGTAATGTGTGCCAAGATTCATGGTAATATCTTTAGCAGTTTGGATGTGATGCTAGAACATTCACACAGACAGCTTCTAGCTTCAAAAATGACAGACTTCCATACAAACTTTCAACCCCTTTTTCACCCCCTTAAGGGTTGAATTTCGAAAAAAAAATCCTTTCTTATTCCTCGCCATCGTCTTAAAAACACCTGTGAAAATATTCAGCTTTCTTGGTCCAGGGGTTTAGGCTGGGTGTTGATGAGTCAGTGAGTGTAAAAAATGCATATTTAGATTTATTTTTTTTTCTCCTCCACTTTGCTGCTATTCTTGTGAAACAAACTTTCTGAATGTCATTTTGAATGCTTTGAGGAATGCAGTTTCTATAATGGGGTCATTTATGGGGTATTTCTCCCAGAAAAGCCCCTCAAATCCGCTTCAAACTTAACTGGTCCCTGAAAAATTCAGATGTTGAAATTTTCGTGAAAATTTTGAAAATTGCTGCTATACTTTGAAGCCCTCTAATGTCTTCAAAAAGTAAAAACATGTCAACTTTATGATGTCAACATAAAGTAGACATATTGTATATGTGAATCAATATATCATTTATTTGGAATGTCCATTTTCCTTACAAGCAGAGAGTTTCAAAGTAAAAAAAAATGCTAAATTTTCATAGTCGCTGTCAGTGGCTATGAAGCTTGCACATAAACTGAGTGAGCTTCATACTCTAAGTCCCAGTTGCTATCAGCAGCCTGGACATACCGCTAATGCCGGGCATCAGTGAATGTGCTGATGTCCAGCATTAACCCTTCAGATGCCACACCCCTGCGGGGTGCATCCAGGGGTCCCAGCATGTCCCAGTCAGGTATTACTTATATACGTTTTCAATAGCTGTTGTGCAAACAGTCTTTAGTACTTTGTATCTGTTGTAACATTGTGGTGCATAATAAAGCTGTTGATCTTCTTGTGGGTGCTCCCTACCTGGCTGCTTTTGGGGTTAGTGAACTTTTATGGGTGGGAGATTTTAGTGGGAGGGCTGCCCGTTTTTTTAATTGTAGTGTTTGTTTTAATAATGATTTTGCATTTTTTTTTTCATAATGGAGAGTCAGTCTTTTGTAGGTTTTGTATAGTATTGTGAATTGACATTCATGCTGGATTGTAGGTTTTGATAGTTTTAGGTTTTGATAGAGCTGATTGAGACCTCCATGGAGTGTTTTCGGGGTCCCAATCAGCCTGCATGATAGCTGAAGGGTCGTTATCTTCCTCTGTGTCATACGATTTGGCCTCAGCTTCTCCAGCTTGCTTATGCAGGCTAGAAAAGCAAAGTGACAATGACACTGATGAATGCTGTGCTATAGCACATCATTGTTCAGTGTTTACAATCTAAAGAATGCAGGTGATTGTTTTCTATGAGGACTTAAAAAATTAAAATTGTTTAAAAAGTGTTATATTTTCAAATACAATAATGTAAACAAAAATAAACGTGGTATTGCCATAAATGAAAAAAAAATACCAAGTCTAATATTGAGGTCACTTTATATACCAGAAAAAAAGCAAGAATGATGCTAATAAAAACTACAGGTCACAGCATAAAAAAGTAAGCCCTCAAATGTCCCCTTATACAGAAAAATTAGTGTTATAGGGGTCAGACAATTTTAAGTATTTTACTAATTTCCTTACAAAAAGTTAGAATTGTTTTGAAAATAAATAAAACAAAACTTTAAGTCTACCTATCATTAACAAAAACTTTTGATATAATGTAGATAATACGATTATATGTATATTTGTTATATACTTTGGTTTAAAAAATGTGTATTTTTGGGTGAAAAAATGCTGTTCCTACAATCATGACCTGTGTGTCTTTGTGAGGAGACCAAATACAGGAAGTGAGGGCAGGACAAGCAGGGCTTCAATCAACCTTCTATGTGAGTCGGGAGCGTGTCATAGAGCCTCAGCACACAGAGGCCCTCTTGTCCTCGGCGCACAGAGGCCCGCTTGTCCTCGGCGCACAGAGGCCCGCTTGTCCTCGGCGCACAGAGGCCCGCTTGTCCTCGGCGCACAGAGGCCCGCTTGTCCTCGGCGCACAGAGGCCCGCTTGTCCTCGGCGCACAGAGGCCCGCTTGTCCTCGGCGCACAGAGGCCCGCTTGTCCTCGGCGCACAGAGGCCCGCTTGTCCTCGGCGCACAGAGGCCCGCTTGTCCTCGGCGCACAGAGGCCCGCTTGTCCTCGGCGCACAGAGGCCCGCTTGTCCTCGGCGCACAGAGGCCCGCTTGTCCTCGGCGCACAGAGGCCCGCTTGTCCTCGGCGCACAGAGGCCCGCTTTTCCACCCAAACTTCCTGTATTTGGTCTTCTCACAGAGACACACAGACAATAGCATTAAGGACAAAATTATACACATTTTTAACCAATGTATATTACAAATATACATATAATTGTATTATCTACATTATATAACATTTTTTGGATAACGACAGGTACCCTTTAAATAAATTGCCTATGATTGTACTTGTATTGACCTACAGAATAAAGATAGTTTTAACCACAAACCCCTAAAAGTTGGAATTTGTGTTTTTTGTTCTCATTTGCCCCAGTTTTTGTTGACTTTGCCATAGATTTTGTGGTAAAATGAGGAATGTAATTAGATACAGTAGTACAATAGGTCACGCATAAAAAATACAACCCTGTAAGTGAAAAATTGAAAGACTTATGGCTATTAAAATATCACCAAGCACAAAAAATGAAAAATCATTGTGTCCGCTAAGAGTTAAGTGAAATCCAGCTCACAGATTCCCTTAAATAAATTGTCAACTGTTTACTATTCCTGTGCCAAATGGTGTGCCCCTGTACAGTCTGATACTGTACAATTCCATGATGATTTACAAAGAAGTTCCTAAAGAGAGAGGGGAATTAAAGAGAAGTTTGAATTTATTAATGCTATGTTGTATTTGTCTTGTCAGGAAACCTCAGATAAAAGTGTGATAGAACTTCATCAGTATGCCAAAAAGAACAAGCCAAATCTTCATATTTTAAATAAGCTGCAGGAAGAAATGACAAAGCTGGCACAAGAAAGGGTAAGTGATACTTTAACCTCTGCATACAAATTGTCCCTTCTTTTTTCATTGAATAGCCCATATGCAGGCAGTTCCATTTGTCTTTAAAGTATTTTTGTAATTTCTAAATTAACCCCTTTACGACCACGAGTGTATATTTACGCTCGTGGACGGCTCTCGTTATGTAAAGCGTGCTCAGGAGCTGAGCGCGTGTCATACACGGCCGATCCCAGTTGCTATCAGCAACCAGGACCCGTGGCTAATACCAGACATCGTCGATCTTGCTGATGTCTGGTATTAACCCTTTAGACTAAAACGGGAGAAAAGTATACCATAAATAAGTAAATCAAAAGCAATCAAAAAGTCTGATCAAAACAAAAATGGTACAGATAAAACCTTCAGATCATGGTGCAAAAGAATGAGCCCTCATGCCCTGTATGAGGTAAAATAAAAAAGTTATAGAGGTCAGAAGAGGACATTTTTAAATGTATTAATTTTGGTGCATGTAGTTATGATTTTTACCAGAAGTAAAACAAAATCAAACCTACATAATTTGGGTATCATTATAATCGTATGGACCTATAGAATAATAATCGCCTGTCATTTTTATGAAAAATTTACTGCATAGAAACAGAATCCCCCAATAGTTAAAAAAATAATAATAATAATGTTTTAGTTTTTTTTTTTTCAATTGTGTCCGACAAATATATTTTTTCTGGTTTCGCCATAGATTGGGTGGTAAAATTATTTATATTATAACAAAGTAAAATTGGTGGCGCAAAAAACAAGCCCTCATATGGGTCTGTAGGTGCAAAATTTAAAGCGTTATGATTTTTAGAAGGTGATGAGGGAAAAACAAAAGTGTCAAAAAAGGGGTGTTCTTAAGGGGTTAAAGAGATTGTCTGTATGGGGAAAGTCTTTATTTTGCAGTCTGCTCAAGCAATATTCATCTTTTACTCACCTGCTCAACTCCCTCACAGCTGCGATGGTGACAGAGCAAAGTCCCAATCCATGACACTTCCTGACCTGTCTTAACGCAAGGAAGTGCCCACTCAGCCACTCATTTCACACACTGATGGGTCTGTTGGCACAACATGTCTCTTGCCAGTGTGATATGGTCTGGAGCAGTGATTGGGTTTTGTGATTGTGATCTGCCAAGGCACTTGTAATAGTTAAAGGAGAAGTATCATGGGGGGGAAATCCTTTTGATACGTTTTAGATTGTGGGGTGTCCAAACGCTGGGATCCCGCACGATCTCCTGTTCGGGGCCCCAGCTCTCCCCGGGAGCAACTTATCACAACCCCTGGACAAAGCGTTGTCCGACACGCCCCCTCCATATATCTCTTTGTGAATGCCGAAGATGGCGGAACAGCTCTGCCATAGAGATATATGGAGAGGCATGTCGGCCGCTGGTTCGTGCAGGGGTCGTGATGCACTGCTCCCAGGAGAGCCGGGGCACCATACAGGAGATCGTGGGGGGCCCCTTCTGATCTAAACCTTATTCTCTATCCTTTGGATGTGGGATTAGTCTTTCCCCATGATATATATCCTTTAATATTAAAGTGTTGACCAAGAAAGGAGCTCTTTCTCAGCGGCTTAATCTGTTCTAACCCTCTACAGAAAGTGCTTGGTTGTACATGTATCACAAATACTGGTGCCTTTAAAGGTTAGTACAATACTATAGTAAATCATACTCTTATATCTGTATGAGATAAAAATGTAAGACCCCCTACCAATGGAAGTATTAGACAGAATCTAAAAGTCGTATAAAAAGACTGTTTAGAATTATATAGGTTGATGATTGACTAAAAATGTCAGTCAACTGTATGTTTGTGCTCGGTTACACTTATTGCCTACTATGGCACAAACAATACATTCCTCCTAGAGATGATGTTTCTTGTAGACAAATTGAAATGTTTTCTTGTTTATTATCTCTTCCAATAGGAAGAAACACGGAAAAAGCCTAAGATGACGATTGTTGAATCTGCACAGCCTGGCAATGAACCCCTATGTACAGTGGATGTCTGATCTGTGCACTAAAGGGAGCAATAAGAAACTGAGAGCTTACTTTGACAAACTTTTCATCTGGTATAGAAGGTGATTCATAAACAGGGCTGCTTCCTTATGCATTGTCCATTTATTTTATTTTTTTCATCAACTGGACAAAAAAAAGACGTATTACCTCCTTTATGAAGCTTGCTGTTTTTGTTTTCATTTTCTTTTAAGCTGGGCTGATGTGTGCAAATCTAAAAGGCAAAGAAAGCATTACACTTAGAACATCAAGCACTTTCGCTCCTAGGATCATGCTTGTCTGCGTACAGTATGTCAAAAAGAGAAATATGTATCGTTTCCAGTTTGAAATGCAAACCTAAAATATTAAGTTTATTTAATGCACTGAATAGCTAATTGACAGGACACTTACAGGACTTGGTATACGCAACGTTTTGAGTAATGTTTTGCCTACTGACCTCTGCCTAGCTCGCCATACTTATTTATGACCAAGGCCATACTTATTTATGACCATGATCTTGGCACTAGATTTTAGGTATTTACTATGAGTGACATATGAAGGACCCACAGCACAATATCCAGCACATGTATACCATTTTTATTTTGCACACATCTCAGCTGCTTATGCTGTAGACAAAGCCTCTATCACATCAGTTGCTCTGCCGCTATAACCTGGATGGGTTATATCATCTCCCGGCAAGTTCAGAGCAAGCAACCAACTGCTGTAATTCATCTCTTGTATAATAGATGTTTACTGAAAAGATGTCTTGTAAGCACAGCCTGTATGCAAACCGAATGAATGTTGTTGTCCTATGCCCTTTAATAGCTGCATCAGTCTGCAATGCAAATACTACTTTTAAGTAAATGTGATACACATTGTATGCAGTGTACGGAGCCTGGGTGTCACACTTGCCTTGTATCCTAGAGGTCACATGAGCAGGAAGTTACAGTGAGCGCCCAAGCGATTTAATACAATAAATATTTAAGCACACAAAGGGTGGCTTTAAAGGCTTACGGATCTTTTTCCGAATTTCTGTAGGACAGCAGTCAAAAGGTTGTTACCGAGTCAAATCCCTCACTTAAGCGAGGGTTGTAGTATTACCGGTAATACAAGCTTCCTTGCATTGGATGATTTTTCTACTTTTTATTTAGCCGTTTTCCTGGTGAATTATTGCAGGCTGCCTATTCCGTGTAACTCGACACGTTATGATGTAATAACTAGGTCTGAGGAATGGTCAATAGTAGTATGTAGGATCCTCTCAATGTTACACATATGAATGTTGGTAAGCTTTGTGTGTAGGAGCTCTTCACCTTAATCAATATTGCCTGTCTTGTAAAGCCTTATGTACCAAAGGCCGTCTGCTTCCTCCATGTGGGCTGCTTTACACATTTATCCCTGTGCTGTTGAGACAAAATGGCCAGATTTGTTTTCCTCAGACTTCATTAAAAGCCAAGTGAGTGTGGCCAATATGTCTTTTTTTGTTTTGTTTTTGTTGTTTTCATTAGTTTTTTTGTCGTCCTCTCATGAAACCTCTTTAGTTGGGCAATAAAACACAACTTTATATGCAATATAGTGATAAAATCCCACCGGGCGCTTACTTTTATATAACAGAACATTGTGTCTACCTTCTTCCACGATGACGCCAGTCTATTTTTATTAAAGACTGATTGTCTGGGGCCTCTGTAAGAACCATTCTGTTATGCGTGACAGATTTCTATCTTTTATATCCTTGATTGTATTTGCTCAGTTAGAACTTTTACTACTTTTTCTGTGATGGTTTCATCATCCAGTAATAGTACAGCATACATGAATTTTAATGCAGAACAAACGTCTTGTAAATATAGCCAAATAAGTGACACTACAGATGTACATACATTTAGAAGATATCCATAGTGCTGGCAGCTACATCAGATAATTGGTCATATAAAGCAGCTTATATAAGGCTGTATGTTTTGTCACTTCATCGTTCATTAAAGACGGTGTATCCTGTCTTATACTACAACATTCCTATAGGCTTATACTGTGTAGATGCATGCCAAAACCTGATTTTTATAGGCCTATATCACAGTGCTTCCCAGCCAGGGTGCCTCCAGCTGTTGCAAAACTAAAACTCTGAGCATGGGGCATGCTGGGAGTTGTAGTTTTGCAACAGCTGGAGGCACCCTGGTTGGGAAGCACTGCTATGGAGGCACCCTGGTTGGGAAGCACTGCTATGGAGGCACCCTGGTTGGGAAGCACTGCTATGGAGGCACCCTGGTTGGGAAGCACTGCTATGGGAGGCACCCTTGTTGGGAAGCACTGCTATGGGAGGCACCCTGGTTGGGAAGCACTGCTATGGAGGCACCCTGGTTGGGAAGCACTGCTATGGAGGCACCCTGGTTGGGAAGCACTGCTATGGAGGCACCCTGGTTGGGAAGCACTGCTATGGAGGCACCCTGGTTGGGAAGCACTGCTATGAAGGCACCCTGGTTGGGAAGCACTGCTATGGGAGGCACCCTGGTTGGGAAGCACTGCTATGGAGGCACCCTGGTTGGGAAGCACTGCTATGGAGGCACCCTGGTTGGGAAGCACTGCTATGGAGGCACCCTGGTTGGGAAGCACTGCTATGGAGGCGCCCTGGTTGGGAAGCACTGCTATATCAGGATGGGGATCCAGCTCTTCTACTAGATCTCATCCAGCTTTGCTACCTAAGTACATAAACTAGTGATGAGACAAGATATTTTAGTATAACATAACTTATACTTTCAGTATTTCCTTTTTATTTTCTTTTTGAGATATGAGAACTGTTATCTTTGGTAAAGAAAACTCATAACTCTTGTTCAGAGTAATAATAATTAATAATGTTAATAATTAACTGTCATCTGGTTGTTATGTTTTTGCTGCTATTTGAGCCACTGTTGTTTAAACTTATGCCTTAGAAATCAAGGACTGTAGGCAGGTCCCCATAAAAGCAGATATATGTTGATGAGATCTATTATGTGTGTGTGTGTGTGTGTGTGTGTGTGTCCTCTTTTCTTCAGTGGTGCAAGCAGCAAGCCTAAAAGCACAGGATCATCTGCACAAGTCCTATTACAATTTTAGTTGTTCACTTTCTCTAAAACACAATTTTGGAATAATGTCAATAGACAAAATAACCAAAGTATAAAATAATGTTTTACAATTATTTCACAAATCAAAGGGATAAGGTTTTCTATTGGGAGGATTTCCCAGCAGTAACCACAAAATGTATATGTTTAGTAGATGTCACTTTGTTTTTGGATGAATATATTCTGGTGAGTGATTTTTTTTAATTTTACGGTTGTTTCACTTTAGAGATCCTGCACAACATAAAAAACATTTTTTTTTTTTTAAATCAACTGGTGCCAGAAAGTTAAACAGATTTCTAAATGACTTCTGTTAAAAAATCTTAACCCTTTCAGTACTTTTTAGCAGCTGTATGCTACAGAGAAAATTCTTTGATTTTGAATTTCTTTTTTGTCTTGTCCACAGTGCTCTCTGCTGACACCTGATGTCCGTACCAGGAACTGTCCAGAGCAGGAGAAAATCCCCATTGCAAACCTATGCTGGTCTGGACAGTTCCTGACACGGACAGAGGTGTCAGCAGAGAGCACTGTGGACAATACAAAAAAGAAATTCAAAAAGAAAATAATTTCCTCTGTAGCATACAGCTGCTAAAAAGTACTGGAAGGGTAAAGATTTTTTAATAGGAATCATTTAAAAATCTGTAACTTTCTGGCACTAGTTGATTTAAAAAAATAAAAATGTTTTCCACCAGAGTACCCCTTTAAACAACTTTAAATATTACAGATCATTATGTTACATCTGCTCTCTGTTTTGGGACTGTTTGGCTTACAAATACTGCAAAAAATATTGCTGTGTGAAAGTGTCCAAAGGAGCATTTAAAGGGGTATTCCAGTGCTAAGACATCTTATCCCCCTATCCAAAGGATAGGGGATAAGATGCCTGATCGCGGGGGTCACGCCACCTTCCCATAGGCTTGCATTGAGGGGGTGGAGCGTGTCTACACACGGGGGCGGGGTCGTGACATCACAATGCTCCGGCCCCCGTGGTCGCCAGTAATCAGACGCGGAGTGAACGTGGTCCGGGGACTGATTCTAACTGGGTGCTGTGTGCAAGATCACGGGGGTCCCCAGCGGCAGGACCCTGCGATCAGGCATCTTATCCCCTATCCTTTGGATATGGGATAAGATGTTTTAGCGCCGGAGTACCCCTTTTAATAAATGTATCATAACTTAAACTGCTCACTTGTTTCTAGGGATGGTTTGCCATACACTTTGTCATTGGACAATTGATAATAATGAGGGTATGCCATCACCAAAAGAGAGTTTTTTTGCAATTGGTTAAAATACAGAAAAGCCAGACTTTTTGCTTTTAGGTTTGTTGCCCCTGTAGAACTGATACATTTGGGGTAGGCAGAGTATGATTGATGTACAGGGCTCAATGCTAGAAGCCAAGCTGGTAGAGGAGATTGAAGGATGCTGAAGCCCATAAAGCACTTGAGCTTAGAAGGAAAGCAATGATGATAGAACTGCAAACAGCCATCAGCTTGGAGGCAAGTATTGTGTTTTAGAAGTTGTCTGCAGCTCTAAGCATTGTATAGAACTAATAAACATAGCATATTTTTATATCCTTGAGTTCTATATTGAAAGAGAACTTTTCAGGTACCTGGTGCCCCACACACTGACCCTAGGACTTGACAGGTTAGGAGGACAGTGTTCTGACACGGTTTTCCTTTGCTGCATAGAGCTATAAAAAAAAACAAAAAAAATAAAAACTGGTCCCATCTCTGTGAATGGATAGCAGTCACTTGCATTGGACAGAGTGACACTCCACACCCTCCTTCCACCCAGTCAGCCTTCATTGACATGTTGAATGCAGGGAGAAGCCTATCAAGCCAGACTGGGTCGGAGGACTGCATGGTAAAGCTGTAAGAGAATAGCACAAGAACACTGTTCTCCTGAGACCTGACAAGTTCTCTTTAAGGTTCTCTTAACACTGAATAGTTATTCATTTATTTTTGTATAATTTTGTTTTGTCATTGTTATCTGTTAGCTTTAGCAATGGGCTTTTCTGTTTGGTTATAAGAGAACCCCCCCCCCTTCCTTTGCACTTGATTGGTTCCAATTGGTACCCATTTCTAGACAAATCTGTGTTCTCTTGGAACGCCTGTGTAGTTATACATATATACTTACTGCAGTCAATAAATTTTTATATTTCATTCATAACATTTTTATCCTGTTTGGGGTTATAATGGAGATGTGTCCAAGATTTACAGCAGGACTCCATGTATAGGCATTTTTTTTTTCCTAATGACCTTGATTAAATATAACATCAAAATAAATCTACCAGCATTAAAATGAATTAATAAAGAATTATAGTTAATTCCTATAACTAATCAAAAAGTGAAAAACAGATAAAATTGATTTCTCCCCAAAAAATATCACTAAGTGGTAATTGACTATAATGGACCCAGATTAGGGCCACTTTCACACATCAGTATTTTGCATCATTGTCTGTAAGCTATAAGGAGCGAAACGCACCGCTGAGAACAAATATAATGGAAACACCTGCACCTCTGCCATGGACCCGCTCCTGGTTTTGGCTTCCAAATACTGATAGCAGTATTTACTATGTCCTAGTACCTAAGGCTGGAACCACAAATAACTTTTTTTTGATGTAGTGAAGCAAACACAGGACTGGATACATATGAGAAGTAACAGTCTTTCTTTAATTTTTTTTTTGTTCCATTCCTTTAGCATAACTAATTGCCAGAGATACTTCATTTGTGATTTCAGCCTAAAATGGTGGACTCTTTTCTTAAGTAAAAATTTAATCGAACCCTCTCTGATGTTTAGATATGGATCTTCACAGCATTTTATGTGACTACTAATCAAATTTAGCAATGATTGTATGTGTTTTTATGAGAATAATCTTTTATGGTGTATGCCTGACCATTCTTTGCAGCCTATATAGTTGCCTCTTGTACATTTATTACCTCAGATGAACATTTTATAGACTAACAATATCCTTAAAATTCTTAATATAGAAACGGCCAGATTGAGGGAGAAAAAGTTCCTGAGCTATAATGTGTTCCTCTTTTTGAAGGATCATTTCTCCTCTCTGTTAAACTGACTGGATAGAGAACGCCTTTGACTCACTGGTACAAATTGTGTTTACAAACCATATGCATTACTACTAGACTTGCCTTGTATTGAACTTTTTACTCATTATTTTATTTGTAGATAACATGTCAAGTGCTCACGGCTTGCTACATTGTACTGAAATCTTGGGATCTATTTTTGTGCATGACTTTTCGATGTAAAACTTTTTTTTTTCTGATATTGGTTGTGTGATTTTCAGTTATTGTCACACATTGAAAGTAAGCCTGGAATCATGCAGACCTGTAACAATACAGCTTTTTCCCTTTTATATGTTAAAATGCTTTGAGTGAGGTACACCCCCCCAGGTAATATAGACCTAAAAGGTATGAGAGCAGACAAGCTATACTTTGTGTGGTACTTGGTGAATGCCAAATGTGATTTAGCTACTGGGAACCCTATCTAAGAAGTCAGTGGGTTGTAAAGACATACCGTAACTGCGAGACACTTAGACATATATTCATTTATGTACGTTTTTGATGTTGCTGTATGTGCATATATATAATTCTTAATAACCAGGCTAGGCTGAAAAAAAGAAACTAACTAAACATGATTCTGTTTATTATGTTCCAAGACATTGTGAGGCCATTGGCAAAGTATAAGCTTAGTTTTGCTCCGACCAGCTATATTAACCAGTGTAAGTATTGTCTGCGCAGTGATACTTTGTAATCTAATATATCTAATCAATGGTTGCTGTATGACTTATGTGGAGTGACTGTCAAATAAGTGATTTGTCAAACCTGTCACATGTTTGAAATGGGGTTTTGCTTTTAATACTGATGTAAATCTTGTGCACTTGATCCTCGGTATTGTGTTTTTAAAGCCTTTTGGTTTATTAGTTTTAAGCAATAAAGTTTGATATTACAACTCAAGGGCTGTGTTATTTTTTTCCCCCCATTTATAGTTGTAAAGTTACAAAACTTCCTACCAACCAATTATTTTCTAAAAAGTCTGGGTGTTGTTGTGGAGACTCCCTAAAAAGAGGAATAATTATCAGTGAGTATAATTTATCATTCTCCATGTCGTCTCCACAACAAAACCCCTGAGTAATGCCCAAGATTGAACTAGGGAGGGACAAAGGCCATATCCTCAATAGTAAGAAGGCCGCCTCTAATGTTTCCAGATGGCAGCTTTACATATCTGCTCTACTGAAGCCCCTGCTCTCTGCTGTGGTCGAGTGGGCTTTTAATTAAAGAGGCAGTGTCTTACCTTTTCCTAAATAAGCTTCTGAAATTAACAAAATTGGTCCTGCTAGGTATATCTATGTTTGGAGCCAGGCTAATAAAGCTTATAGAATGTTTATAAATATGTACAGCTCTAGCTAAGACTACAGCAGCTCACATGTAGAAAGAATCTTGTCTGGAGTGGTTTCCTGTAACTCGTAAGTACACTTATACACAACATGAAATCTATAAAACAATGTAGCCACTTTCAGATAGCAACAATAGCTTTCAGATATTCAATTCTGTTCTCGGATATGGCAATGTCTGCTGTATTTGTCCATGCAGTTTGTTTATAATACTCCATACAATTGCCCTTAATAGTACTTT